>NW_005353916.1:1284177-1307728 GCF_000412655.1 Myotis brandtii | reverse complement strand
CATACTGCTAGTGTCTAAATTAAGAAATGTAACTGCCAATTCATGTAAGCCAGCAGGCAAAACCCACAGCAGTGCTGGCTGGGAAAAGAGCAGACTTCCCAGACGCGGAGCCTCTAGTGGTGCCTCCCGCATCGTGCTCGTGGGTCTTTTCCAAATTGCACGTTGGAAACAACATGGCACCTGGGAGCAGGTGTTTCTTTAGAACACGATTCACTGAGTGAGAGTCAAAGGGACGAAGTGCTGACAGAGCAATTGAGAAGCCACAACCTCAAAAACAGTACCAATCGAGAGACCCACAAGGAGGGGCTCTGGTGCTGACTGCAAATCCCCCTCTACATTTTGTGGCATTGACGAACCCCACCTACTGTTTACCATGTGCTGTGGATATCTTACCTGGGCCCTTACCTTCTGGGCAAGAGAAATTGCATGCATTTATGCACTTATCCAATTAATATACTTCCCAGAATACTCTAGACCAGCCGTGGGCAAACTTCGGCCCACGGGCCGGATTCGGCCCGTTTGAAATGAATAAAACTAAAAAACAAAAAAGATCGTACCCTTTTATGTAATGATGTTTACTTTGAATTTATATTAGTTCACACAAACACTCCATCCATGCTTTTGTTCCGGCCCTCCGGTCAAGTTTAAGAACCCATTGTGGCCCTCGAGTCAAAAAGTTTGCCCACCCCTGCTCTAGACACTATGTGGGGTGCTCAGGATAGAAGCATAAGAAGAAGATTGGGGTTGGGATTGTTGATGTTGAAAAGCAGAATTTGTAATTCCCAACTTGCTACCATCCCCCAAAGATGAATTTCCATGCCCCCAGAAATTTTGCTGATGTCTAAAAACTTTCTGTGCTGAGCTGGCCTAGCTCAGCATCCCAAGGGCAGGGGAGCTGCTGTATTGACTGAACTCCTAGCAGGGTGCTTGGCACATAGTAAGTCTCAACTGACCTATGACTTGAGTTGATTTTCTAATCCATTTACAATTTCCGGAGGAATTCACATCAGCATGTATTATAGTTCAGCTAAAATAAATCCAGTTTGTTTTTTCCTGCTCTGCCTAAACTTCAGCACAGCCAGTACTGCCATGCTGACTTTGAAGAGGGTCTGCCTTAGTTTCCTAGGGCTGCCACCACGAAGCACCACAAACTGGGTGACTTGAAACAAAAGCCGTGTATTCTCTCACAGTTCTGGTGACCAGAAGTCTGAAATCAAGGCGCAGGCTCTGGGGAGAATCTGTTTCCACCTCTCTCCTAGCTTAAGTCGTTGCTGGCAGTCCTTGGCCTACAGTCCCATACAGTCCAATTTCTGCCTGTCTTTCCATGGCGTCCACCTCTGTGTGTCTTCTCCCCTTTTCCTCTCTTATAGGGACACCTGTCATTAGCTATAGGGCCCATTCTCACCCAGGATATCACTTCTCAGTGTCCTGCACAATTATAACTGCAAAGACCTTTACCTAAATAAGGTCATGTTCACAGGTTGCGAATGGACAGATCTTTTGAGAGTCTACCATTCAACCCAGTACAAGGTCCTAACATTTCCAAGTGAATTACTGGGAGTGGTAGTTGCCTAGGAAACCACACACAGGATACCCCAAACCAGACAAGGACTATTGTGGGGTGAAATGGGACTTGGAACTAATCAGTCACATAAACCGTATGAATAAGTCTTAAAATCCAGCCAATTGATCCGCCCCTTCTAACCAGGGGGATCAGTTTTTTGGCCAGATTGTTCAGCCTTTCATCCTCATTTTTGCTTCTTCTCTTGGCTTTCTTATTTCAATGGCAATATGGTGGGCATTTGGGGTGATGTCACCTGAAGCTTTGTTTTACTCATTGAAGTAGAGGAATTGCTAATTCTCCTGTTTATGCTCTTCCCTCTCTGATATTCTGCTCATATCTTTCTTTTCATATCTTTTTCCTGTTAAAGCTATTCATAACCTTTTAGGGTTAAGCAAGAACATGAGGCCTCCCTCCTTACCTCTAACCTGTCCTCTATTAATCTCAGTTTAAGCACTCACCAGAATGCCCATTAAGAAGATACTAGTTCCTTCTTATGTGGAAACAGAATTTCAAAAGAGAACCCCTATGAGAAAGAAAAGATACACTTCTTTTTTCCTTATCTTTGCATATGCCCTTATCAAGAATATGTACTCCACCCTGGCCAGCGTGGCTCAGTTGGTTGGGCATCATCCCATGCACTAAAAGGTTGCTGGTTCGATTCCCGGTCAGGGCACATGCTCAGGTTTCAGGCTCGATGCCCAGTAGGGGGCGTGCAGGAGGCAGTGGATTGAAGTTTTGCTCTCACATAGATACTTCTCTCTCAAAAAAATTTAATTAAAAAAAATCATTTTTAAAAAGAGAATACATATTCCACCACAAAAATAATGAGAAATCCCCTTAAGTTTCTTTTGAGGATCCAGTTTGAGTAAGCTTCTCTGTGAACTGGATCTCAGAGTAAAATGACTCTTCTTTAATGAAACCTGCCTGCTTGCTTATCCAGCAGCCTTGACGGGCAAAACAAAAAGTAAAATAGCAAAGCCAAGCCTTCGACCTGGTATGAGCTCCTGAGGGTGAGCCTCCCCTCCTTCGCTGATCAGTTTGACATGTTTCGTGACAGCTGAACAAACCAGAAAAAAAGATTGTTGGGGAAATTCTGGAGGCTGAGTTTATTTATTTATTCCCCCCCAGAGGATAGCTGTCACCACTTGCACAAGGTTTTATCACCTTAGAACCTCTGCCAGGGTGGGACACGCCCAGGTCTGAGCGGATGGGCTGTACTCTCTTTGCTTGTCATGAGCAAACTTGATCATTCTAGTGATCTTAACCCTAAGCTTCTTTCTCACTCATTACTTCAAGTCTGGTGGATAAAAGCCACAAACTTGATTTTCTTCTCTAAGCAGACAGATCATTGCATCATCTCAGGGACACCTTCTTCAGAGAGGATGGTAAGGAGAGAGTACCTTGGTCTTTGCCTCAAAATATTGATTTAATAACTAAATCTTTCTGTTACTCTCTTCCTGTGATATCTGCTCTCCAGCACTTTGCCAAAGCTCACCTTTGTTTACATTAGGCAACGCGCCTTTTGTATCTTATGTTCTATTTGACCATAAATTTCTATCGTTGAACTGAGCATTACACCCTAGCAAATGCTTCACAAAGATTGACTTGTAGCTGAGAACTGATTTTGCCTTCAAAAAACTGTCCAGAGCCAAGGACAGCGGCATAATAGAGTGTTTCATAAATCCTCCCCATATTGTTATTTTCTTGACAATGTTGATTCAGAGTTGCTTCTGAGATTATTAATTCCACGTGTATTCAGACAATAATCCCTCCTGTTATAAAGACACCACAGGAAAAAGCCAACAACAACAACAAAATCATACACTAAGTGGTTCTAGTGATTCTGTTTCTTTACATCAATGTGTTTGATCGCAAACAAAAATCTGGGGGCCAATTAGTACACATTTCCTCAGGGCACCTGGGAGCCGGTAAGAGGCGAGACCTTTCTTTTCTGGTTTCCCCTAATCCTTCTGCTGCTTGTTTTCATTAGCTGGGAAGGCCATTAAACATTATGTAGCCCAAGCAGATTTCAGACTCCCAGAGATGGGCTTCCTTTGGCCCATCAAGAAAGCTCTTTCAGAAATGTGTTTTGAGCCCTTTGACACACTCTGGGCATCATAAAGTCCTGCTGCTTTCCCTCGCTTCCCTCCCCCTCGGTCATCTCTCCCCTGTACGCCCTCTCCCTTACAGCGAGTTCCCTGTTTTTAGCTGAGTCACAGCAGCTGGCTGGCACCTCCAGGGTCATACTGTACGTAACACAGAATCCTCTCTGTTGGCTACCATGGTGCTTCAAAAGAGGGGCTGTGGCAGCCGCTGCAAAGCATCCTGGGTACTCCAGCCAAGCCCTTCTTTGAAGCCCAGAAGCAAGCTGCTGGCAGGAGCCTGGGGCCGCTCCGGGATCCAAAGTTCCTGGCGAACATGGCTCCACTGAATCCCAGGGCTCCTGCTGCAGCTGAGATGTTGCTCAGAAGCAAGCCCTTAAGAAATTCAGAACAAACTCCAGACGGACAGAAGCAGAGTCATATGGCCTCTCAAAGCCAATGGCTGCCAGGAAAGAGTCTTAAAACTGCCAGAACCTTGGCAAAGGGCCTCGAGTTCTGCCGGAGGGTGAATAGTGGGGCTGGAGTGTTGGTCACATTCTCCTTTTGCAGTCAACTGGCTTGCGCCTGGGCACAGGAGCGCACATATGGAAGCGTGGAGCTGCAATACATCACTTTCTCTCCTGAAAATAAATGCTGGCCTGTTGAAGTAAAAATATACCCGAACCAGGTGGAACAATACAGATTTTCACGGTTAAAAAAGCAATCTTCTGGCTTTCAGATCCTTATAACTAGACTGCTCCCCACTTCCAGAAAGCTGTCTGGAGGCTGAATATTTTACAAACTGTGGCCTCTACAGCCCGCAGGTTGCTTTATTTGTTCTTACTTCGCACTCCTCCCCACGATATTGATCCCTCTCTGATTCTTGTTCTGTGACACAGTCTTCTTTTATGAATAATTTATAAACCGAATATGCTAATGAGGAGGAGGAGGAAGAAGAGGAAGAGGAGACATTCTCCTTTTGCAGTCAACTGGCTTGCGCCTGGGCACAGGAGCGCACATATGGAAGCGTGGAGCTGCAATACATCACTTTCTCTCCTGAAAATAAATGCTGGCCTGTTGAAGTAAAAATATACCCGAACCAGGTGGAACAATACAGATTTTCACGGTTAAAAAAGCAATCTTCTGGCTTTCAGATCCTTATAACTAGACTGCTCCCCACTTCCAGAAAGCTGTCTGGAGGCTGAATATTTTACAAACTGTGGCCTCTACAGCCCGCAGGTTGCTTTATTTGTTCTTACTTCGCACTCCTCCCCACGATATTGATCCCTCTCTGATTCTTGTTCTGTGACACAGTCTTCTTTTATGAATAATTTATAAACCGAATATGCTAATGAGGAGGAGGAGTAAGAAGAAGAAGAGGAGGAGGAGGAGGAGGAGGAGGAGGAGGAGGAGACTAAGTCAACAGTGCTCTTTCTGCTCTTGGGGTGAGAAAATTTGTAGATGCTTATTAACATTTCTTAAATGTATGTGTGGTTCCCTCTCCACACCGCCCCCGCCCCCACATACACTCTTTAGCTTCAGAGTAAACACAAATGGAGACGCAATTGAACCCAAATGGCAAATTTTAAATCCCTAAGAAGCCCTGTGTCACATTCAAGGCCTGGTTTGTAAAGAAAGTCAAAACAACTTGGTCTCTGCCACTCTACCTGCCACACAAACCCTAAATGGTAGAGGGATTTAAAAAGGTAAAATGATATGAGGGTAGCAGTCGCATTTTGTAACTTTATGACGATGCTAATACAAATTTATAAAGCTGGATTATTTACTACAGCCATGGTATGTACAATCACAAACTAAAGCCAATACTAAAAACACAGAAACAAAGCACATCATTTCAAAACATTGACCATTTTTTTTTTCAATTAAAAGGCTCAGTGAAACACAAAAGATGGGATATTTCACTCAAAAGGCACACTTTTAATTAGAGTGGTTTTCTTCAGCTGTCAATGCCAAAGAAATCCAAAGTTAAGCAAAAGTATCACAAGACAAAGAATAGCAAAGGAAAAAGTGACATTGCAAATGAACCCCTGAGGAGTTATCAGTAATTGCTTTTCTGAGAAGTTAACACCTAGACTATGTGAGGGAACAGGTTCATCTTGGATTCAATGTGTTAAAATGTTTTTATTCCTGGTTAAGCCATTTTTAATAAACAGAGTAAATTATAATTGATTTGCTAGAAGTCAGACAATTCATCAGTGCAACAGGTGTAAATATTTTAGAGAACATGACCAGCCTGTACTTATTTTAAAATTCCGAACTATATTTCATTCCTTAAAACAAAATCTATATTCTTTTAATCTTAAGGAACCTGATCGTTGAAAGGCAAAATTGAAATGAGGAAAAAATACAATTGTCCTATGAAGAATGGCACCTGTTGAGAAACAAAATGGAAAAGTATATACAGAAGAATAAATACAGTGGAACCTTGGTTCTTGAACTTAATTCGTTCTGGAAGGCTGTTGGAGAAGCGATTTAAAAAAAAAAAACCCAAGTCAATGTTTCCCATTAGAAATAAGGTAAATTTAATTAATCTGTTCCATACCCCCCAAATGATTTCCTGTTGTAACATTTCTTATAAACAGCCTCCCCATGCCTCACTACACTATAAATGCCACTTTTCTTAAATTTATCGAACCACCCCCTACTAGCCTTAAATGAATCACTTTCTAGAGCAGCCGTGGGCAAACTACGGCCCTCGGGCCGGATCCGGCCCGTTTGAAATGAATAAAACTAAAAAAAAAAAAAGACCGTACCCTTTTATGTAATGATGTTTACTTTGAATTTATATTAGTTCACACAAACACTCCATCCATGCTTTTGTTCTGGCCCTCCGGTCCAGTTTAAGAACCCATTGTGGCCCTCGAGTCAAAAAGTTTGCCCACCCTGTTCTAGAGTGTCTTTTGGGAGGTCAGAATAAAGTCTTTTTCATTTTTTCACATATTACTGCCTCTGAAATGCTAGCACCAGCTCCCTGGCTAACTGCTTTTTGTTTATCCAAATCAACAACAATTTTTTTTACCTCTTCAATGGCCTGAGTTCCTTGTTTCATTAGCACTTTCACACCCTTAGCAAAATCAGCACTCTTGATGGCCTCTTTATGTTTTTAAATTGTACTGTCAATCTCACCATGCCATACTCGGTAGCCAGATCAGACATGTGAACACCTTCATCGTATTTTGCAATTGTTTCTTTTTTAAGCTCTATCATTCCCACAATTTCCTTTTCACTTTGCTGCTATCACTAACCTTCTTAGAACCCATCGTGACTGATTGTACATATCTATATTATAAAAGGCCAATGGCTATAATGCCAGAATGCCAAAACGACCAAATGACTGGTCACCAGGAGGTGCATTGATGGGTCCCAAGGTGTGGCGGGTCTGGGTCTCGCACGATTTCGCATGCTGGGCCTATAGTTTAATGATAATAAGCAGCAACAAAAGCAAAAACCATGAAAAGATTCACAGCACAGTTTCCTGAGATGTTAACAACTTGAAGTTTAGTGGTAAACAAACTCATTTTGGTCCATTCTCTCCTTTGTCCCCTGAGAGACATGTGACCGATCATACAGGTATTAGCATAATACCTGTATGTGTTGTCAGGTTGAGAAGTGAAGTTTTGTTCCACAACTTAGATATTTCTCCATGAACAGTTTGGTCTATCATTTCACCAATATCACACTGTCTTGTTATAGATTTAGAATAAGTCTTATAATTAAGGAGCAGGAGTTCTTCAACTTTCCTTCCCTTTTAGGATTTTGGGGGGCTATTCTAGTTCCTTATTTTTTATATAAATTTTAAAATCAGTTTATTCATATAAAATTTTTTAAATAAAACCTTCCTGAGATTTTGATTCTGATAGTGTCAACTAAATAAATCATGTTGGCATCTTAACAGTATTGAGTCTTTCAATCTATAAAACACATAGCTCTCTTCACTTATTTAGAGCTTTAAAAAATTTCTTTCATCATTGGGTGCTTTTTTGTAGCTTACAACATAGAGATTCTGAATGTATTCCTTTAAATCCTAGATAATAAAAGGCTAATATGCAAATCGACCCAATGGTGGAACAACTGGTCACTATGACATGCCCTGACCAGCAGGGAGCAGACACTCAATGCAGGAGCTGTCCCCTGGTGGTCAGTGTGCTCCCACAGGGGAGCGCTGCTCAGCCAGAAGCCGGGCTCACAGCTGGCAAGCGCAGCGGCGGTGGCGGGAACCTCTCCTGCCTCCATGGCAGCGCTAAGGATGTCCCAGCGGGCCTAAGCCATCAGTCGGACATCCCCCAAGGGCTACCGGACTGTGAGAGGGCACAGGCCAGGCTGAGGGACGCCCCCCAAGTGCATGAATCTCGTGCACCAGGCCTCTAGTTTATATATAAGTGCTTCATTTTTTTTTCATGATATAAAATGATGTTCCTAGCTCTGTATGATCTTCCAGTATGGGTCAGCCTGGTCCTCTATGGAGGTTCTTTCCTGGCCTTCGATAGTTTCTGCAGATTTCTATCGATTGTCAATTTAGCTCTCTGTGTGGCACCCCCTTTTCTGTGCAGCTCTACTTTCTTCAATGCTGTGCCCTCTCCACTTTCTCAACTCTGTCTCTTGGACTCAGAGATCCTGCAGGTTCTGTTTTGGTCTCCCTCCCTGCACTGTATGTAGCTGGGAAACCTCCAGGCAGGGAGTTGGGGCACATGGCTCTGGCCTAGTTTGTTCCTCAGTTTGTAGTGATTCCTGCAGTGCATTGCCTGTTAACCAATGACTGAAAAAGCACTATTTTATATGTTTCCATTCCTTTTATCATTGTTTAAGACATGAGGTAAATCTAGTCCCTATTACTCCATTGTGGTTGGAAAGAGAATTTTCCACTACAGCTTTCGACATGAATTATATGTAATACAATTGTACAATATAACCTTTCCCCTCTGCCTTTGCTTCAGGCACATATAACTTCATTCAATCTTTTATATGTACTAAGCTAACTCCCAAGGGGCCTTGTACATAGTCTTTTCTTAACATGCCTTTTCTCCTATTGTCTGCTCAATTCCTACTCATCCTTCAGATTACAATGTAGTCATCATTTTTAAAGTGGTTCCAACTTCCCAAAGTTGTCCAATCCCACATCTCTATCACATTTACCTCATTTCTAACTTTGCACTTATTTATATAACTACTAGAGGCCCAGTGCATGAAATTCGTACACTTGTGGGGGGGCATCCCTCAGCCTGGCCTTCACACTCTCACAGTCCGGAGCCATCAGTCAGACATCCTTAGCACTGCCACAGAGGCTCCTGCCACTGCCGCTGTGCTCACCAGCCATGAGCCCAGCTTCTGGCTGAGCGGCGCTCCCCTGTGGGAGTGCACTGACCACCAGGGGACAGCTCCTGCATTGAGCGTTTGCCCCCTGGTGGTCAGTGTGCGTCATAGCGACCGGTCATTCCGCTGTTCAGTCAATTTGCATATTAGCCTTTTATTATATAGGATTTGATGCATGTTTGTTTCCTCCTCTAAACTGTAATGCATGTTGGAACTATGTCTATCTTTGCCTATCATTTTATCCAATACAGTGCCTGCCACATGGTGGGTGCTCATCAAATATTTGTGTGAACAAATTGAGATCACTTCCATATTTGTCTTTTGTGTCAAGTTTCATTAATTCTTGTATTTTCTCTTATATGCAATACACCAGTAAGTAATTACAGCTTTCCTCCCATCAAATTAAAATTTTCCGTATCTCACCAAAGTAAAATTAACATAAAGGGCAACTGTTCTTTCCAATTGTAATAACATTCACTCTTTGGAGACAACTAATTTAAATCTTATTGTTAAATAAACTATTGATAGGAGAATTCTGCAACCACTTAGTGCTCTTAAACAGCCATGTGCTAATCACAGATGTAATAAAACACAACTTGGCACAATCAGGCAAACAAATTGACTCATGAGGGATATCAGATATTCTTGCTTCCATTTTGTTTTCATCTTTCCAGTTTGTTTGAAAACTCATAAAAACCATATGATGACTTTTTGAATAAGACAAGTGGTAGTTCCATGTTGACTTTTTGTCCCCGATAGTTTGACTTTTAATTTTAGAGCTGTGATCCTGGTATCACAAACACTCCAAGGAAATATTTTGCATTACAGCTTACATTATGATGGCTAATTGTTTTTGTTTTTTATTCCACGGTTCTCTATGACTTGCATTTCAAGTCTATTTAAATGTTGACCTCCAAAATGACTTATTTGATAAGAGTCATTTTCACTTTCATTGAAATAGTTGCCAGAGCCCCACTGGATATTTTCTGTAATTTCAGAAAACACACACAAATTGATTTATTTCTTCTCAATTTTTTTTTATCTCTCTAAAGTTAGTCATTACTATTTTTCCACTTAAGATAAAGACATCCTTAAATACAGCAAATGCTACCAAAGTTAACAATACAATTTGAGATCCAGTGAGAGATACATAGAAAAGATTTTTCTTCCCTTTGCTTTTGTTTCACTATCTGAAAAATCTGAGCAATAATTGCTACTTACTTTCCCAGCAGGGAAATTATGAGGATTATTAAAATAATATATGTAAATTACCTTGCTGTCAGAAGCCCTGCCTACCTGTGTAATATAGTGTGCACTGCTAAAAACTCATATTAATAGACTTTAAATTTTACCTTAATGCTCAAGTAAGTAATTCCCACATAGTTCAATGTTATGGGCTCCGATTTTTCTTTTTTAAGTAGGCAGGTATTGCTCTAATTAATTTGAATGGACACAGATTTCAAATTGCTCCTGTAAGAAAGCATTGTTGCTTTAATGCTACTGATATTAAACATAGAGGCTTATTCTCATTTCCACAGGACTTCTACCTGTTCTGAATGCAGAATTCTTCAACACGCTGACCTCCTCATAGAAATGAGACATTTCAGGTAATGTCATAATGTGAAGTACTTGGCTTTGGAGTCAAACATTTCTGGATTAAAATCCCACCTTTGTCACACATTAACCCTGTCATCTAGAGCAAGTTCCTTCTTTCCTCTGTGGGACTATGTTCTCTCTGTGTCAAACGGGTGATAACCCTGCTGGGTTTGCTTCATGTGAAACCTGAGTGCAAATGGGCTGCTCATTGAATGGCAGTTATCATTGTTGCTGAAAATTGCACTATCCATGCACTACTGTGACGTGGCATTGATAGCTAAGGAAAAACCCAATATTTATAGATGGTTTGTTGTGTTTGGTTACAATGCTATATAGGCATCCTTTTTGTGGTAATTCTCACAAAACTATAATGTTGTCATTTTATTCCCCATTTTGCAGATATGGAAACTGAGGCTAAATAAATAATTTGCACCGGGGGAACCAAGGTTTGAATTTAGATCTGTTGTATATCAAAGTCTAAGCAATAAGCCTTAATTCTGAAATAAAACTGCTTCATATTTTGCTTAATTTTTTTTAAATTCAAGAAATGGTACATGTGAGTATCTATACTTAGGTATATCTTTTTTTCTGTACCCAGGTTTCTTTTGTTTCCTTTGGCATCATTTTAACAGCTTTTGGGAAAGGAAGCAATCTTGTAGTTTTGGTTAAAGAGGAAAACATAGGATAGCTTTCAAATCTGCTTATGTATAGATTTTTTTTCTATAATTTTGAACATTTATTCATTATCATCAGTTATCACCAAAGTTATAGTGAGGGACAGTGGAGCTGTTGTTTATATACAAAAAAAATAGTTCCCTAGGAAATACGAGGTGATTTGCAATTTATGTAAAAGAGGTGGAGAAATAGTTACTGCTCCGCTGTTTTTCTCCATGTCTCTTTTCTAGTGTAAGGACACACACATAGTTAGATCACCTCCAATATTTATGATCTGTGTGTCAACTCTCCTTTCTAAAACACTAATTTATAATTGTCAACCACTTGAAAAATAAGAAAGTCATTGAATTCTTATAGCCTTGCTTCTAGTTTTATTATAAGTGGCTGAATTGATAAGGAGCATAGGATACAGAAGATAGTAAGTACCACTGTTAAGAGTTTATAAACTGTATTCTACACTGCTGCTCAACAGTACTAAGTTTAAGGACTCAATTATGATTTAAAGAAAACATATATGAAAGAGGTCTATGGAAGACTGAATAGTTTTAATATAATTTAAGTTTAATCAAAGCAATACGTGAGCATGTTTAAAAAAATCAATTTGTCCCCAAAGATGTATGCATGAAAGTAATATCCCCTGCCTTCTCTCGATTTAGTCCTGTCCCTAAGTCACAATAAACCGTTTAACTCTTCAGATGTTCTTTTCTGCAAGTTATATTTATGTCTTTTGGACATTTTTTGGTTTGTTTTAAAAGTAGTTTTTAATCATTATTATTATTTTCTAGGTCTATTGATCATGGTTTTATGTTTAATAATTTTTAAATACAACAGTATGCTAGGATTTTTATTCTTATTTTCTCTTCTCCCCCCCCCCCAACGCTTTCCCTTCTGAAGCCTTTTTTTTCCAGACCCAAGAAGAAAGTAATTGATCATGTGAAATAATTAACCACTTGTTTGTAAGCTACAGAAGGATGGGGACAATGTCTAGATGGGGTCCACCTTTATATTCCCCAATACCTAGTATATGTGTGGCACATTATTATATATTCACAAGGCATATCATATTTGTGAAATGAATGGATAAATAGTGTGGTTTAAATACATAAGCTAAAGAAAGAGGGAGCTAAATACCATACCAGTCATCACAAGTCTTTAAATGATCTCAGTACTGAACAATTAAGCAGAAAGTAGATATTAAAATAAGAGTACTTTTACAATTTTCCTCTCTACTATTGTCAAGGAGGTTATCAGTTCTATACAGATTCTTTGTCCCACAACACTGGTGACATCTAATCAGACTCTCATAGCTTTTCTGTTTATCTGTTTAAAATTCTTTAAAGACCAATTCAAAATAGTCTCTGAGTAGCAAAATAGCTGGTGTGGTACCTTCTATTTTAAACCGCAGTTCATCGCCCTGACAGTCAGGCATCCAGTTTCCAGGCGGAGGGACCATGGGAAATACAAAAAGAGTAAAGTGTGTGGAGCAGAGCACACTATCTCTCCGGCTCACCCACCATTTATCCTCCTCTGCGCCTCGTCACTGAGAACGTGGGTCCTTCCAGCTCTGCTATTCCCAAAGCTACTATTTTAAACTCTCTTATGACCATGTTAACCCAACCAAGCCATAAAACACAAATATAGATTTGTCTACATCCTATGGGTGAAATGCTTGCAGCATTATCCAGAATGGAGGTACCGAGACTAGATTTATGGCTGGCCCTTGGAGTGAAAATAGAGGAGGAAAAATTGGGCTGAACTCAAGTTTACATGATACACTCACGCAAGAGTTGACATGCTGCTGCTGCCGCCGCCTTGCCCACTGGTTATGAATTGGCTTCTCACAGCCCAGTTTCTCTCCTTTCCTTTATCTGCCTGTGATGTACAAGGAAGCTTTGAGTGTATGAGAAATTCATGGGAATTCTGGGGAATTGCTTTATTCCAGAAAAGGAAGGCATTTTCCTCTGAATTTTAAGTTTCTCATTCTTCTACTAAGACATTCTGTAATTAAATAGCTCGTGTGCGGCTTCATAAAACATACGGGGAGTCATCACTTGTTTTATTCCGGACAGGGTGCTGCTGTGGGAAGGATCTGCCGTGTCTCTGTCTCAGGCTTCAGTTATGAGCAGAAATTCATTGGCAAATGGCAGGTGACAGAAGAGAAGGTTAGTCATAAAATCAAACACAGTGTCAATTTGAGGACACTGAACGTGGTAAATATTGTCCCCTGCACATGAATTTCAAAACAAGGAAAAATCTCTCAGGATGGAGAGAGCACATGTCCTTGTGCAAAGAAATGATGAGAAGGTAGCCAGGGAAACTGTCTTTCTGGCATGGGCAATCTGCAGTGAGCCTGGAAAATTAAAGATGCTTCCTTGGCGAACTCATCGTGGCCCTGATGTCCCTTTAGTCCAGTGATGTGAACCTTTTGAGCTCGGCGTGTCAGCATTTTGAAAAACCCTAACTTAACTCTGGTGCCGTGTCACATGTAGAAATTTTTTGATATTTGTAACCATAGTAAAACAAAGATTTATATTTTTGATATTTATTTTATATACTTAAATGCCATTTAACAAAGAAAAATCAGCCAAAAAAATGAGTCCGTGTCACCTCTGACACGCGTGACATAGGTTTGCCATCACTGCTTTGTCACTCTGCTTGTCTGTGTCGTGTCTGCAGAGGTGCACGAGCATAAATTGAAGCTAAATCCAGTTCCCAGCACAGAGGCAAACTAAACGGCCATCGAAAATAACCCTAAAAAAAAAAACAGTCTCCCAATAATATTTTGTATCTTAGCCTCTAGACTTAATAACACATGCTAGAGTAACAGTAAGAGGACCAGCATTTTTTCAAATATGAAAAAGAAAACAATGTGAAACCCATTGGACTCTGACTTGCCATTATTTACCCGCTCAAAGTTCCTGCTGCAATTGTTCTCATTAACAATTTCAATAAAAGCCTAGTTTTCCCCAAAGCAAATGGATAACACCCACCCAATACCATCCATTACAGATTACACCTCCATCCCAATGCAAACTTTAAAACCTAGGAATATAGACAAATGTTCAATATTTAAATTAGTCTCTCTAAATATCTCCAAAAAATAATTAATTGTATAATGTATTTTTTCTTTTTAAAATATATTTGTATTAATTTCAGAGAGGGAGAGGGAAAGAGAGATAGAAACATCAATGATGAAAGAGAATAGGCCCTCCCACAGGGGTTCGAACCCACAACCCGGTTATGTGCCCTGACCAGGAATGGAACCATGACCTCCTGGTTCACAGGTCAGTGCTCAACCACTGAGCCATGCTGGCTGGGCTGTCTTTTCTGGACTGAGTTCAAGTGGCAAACTGAGCCAAAAAGAATGTTGGTCATGTAACCTAGAGACCGCTGGTAGTTGACATTTAACAATATTCACATACTTGCAAGGAACTCTGACAGACAGAAAAACTTCCCCCTTAGTTCTTCTGGCTGGTTGAATGATTCAAATGAGATACAACAGATTAACAGGAGAAAATCGTTTTAATGTGTGCGCAGGGGAATTCACATGGCATAAAAATTCCAAAGATAGTGAGCCAAAATGAGGCATATATATCATTCTGGACTAAGTAGAGGGAGGCAGGGATCTGAGATTTCAAGGGGAAAGTAGGTAGGTGAGAAAGGGCAAACATTTGGTAAACAAATTCTCGCAGGGCCACCAGAAACAATGCAACACAGAGGAGACTCGAACCACAGATTTTTGCTGCTGCCACGCTTAATTCAACTATGCTAAGGTGAATATGCTAAGGTTCCCTTTCTGAAGCAGGTTTTTCTATCTGATTTTCTTTGGGCAGGTAAGGGGGAGGTAACAAGCTCTTCTTGAGTTTGTTGGGCTTTCATTGCTTTCAGCTTGAAATAACCTGCATGCCAAGGTGGCACACCCTGGGGAGACTTGCTCCAGACCCCACAGAACAAAGCTAAGCAACCTCAGTATTTCCCCTCAAAATAGTCAAATGAGAATAGACTGGAATTTTTATGAGTGCTTTCTCCAGGTAAGCCTTTTAATAAAACTTACTGATTAGAGACATATGAACTGAATTTCTAAGAAAGGGAGTGGAGTCTCATTGGCTGCCAATGGTTAAGGACTTAATAGGGATCTTTTTGAGAGGCACACATGAACTAAAGGATGTTTTGCCAGCGTGATTTTATGAAATTGACTTTTCTCAGACCCACAAACAGCCCCACAAGAGAAATCCCTACAGTTAAGAATATACACACAGACCTACACACCCATAACCATCAGGAAAACCCCATTCTACCAGGTTTTTAATATGTGTACCGTTTTATAATGGGTACAAATTCACACTTAATGATATAGCTAGCATTTGGGAATCTTTGGGGGGAAAAAGTGTTAAAATTATTTTCCTGTGAAGGAGGAAGAGCAAAATGAAAATAGTATTTCCATTGTGGATTTAGAGGTCAGGTACTGCATGTAGAATTAAAATGAGCAAGAAACTCAAAAATTTTTACTAATATTCTTTAAAATTTTTATTGAATTTATTGGGGTGACTGATTAATAAAATTATATAGGTTTCAGGTGTACAATTCTATAATGCATCATCTGTATATTGTATCGTGTGTCACCACCCCAGGTCAAGTCTCCCTTCATCATCATTTACCTCTTTACCCTCTTCTGCATCCCCCCCCCCATACCTCTTTCCATCTGGTAATCACTGTACTGTTGTCTGTGTCTATGAACTAATATTCTTTTAAAACCATTTGCATCTATTATCAGGTCGCAGCAGGGTCACAGTGCATTACTTGATGGCTTGGATGGTGGAGAAACTACTTTTAAAAAAGGGATTTACATTCTCTGGTTTCTTGTAAACCTGAGGAAAGAGGACATCTTAAAAGTAAAGTTGATGCTTACTGTATTTGACAGTGTTATCACATTATGACCTACAGGGGGTTCAAAACGAGTCACCCCAAGAAGTGCCTCAGTGGTATGTGGATTATTTTGAGCAAAAGGCCACTGAGACCCTGCGAGAGCAAGAGAAACTACTTCTCCCCCCTTAACTATCTAGAAGAATTTGAATTAGCAGCCTTGCTGACAATAAGAGTTATCACCAAGAAATAACTTTTTGCCTACGTAGATGACAGGGCAAACTACTAATTACTGAACATGTGCTGTCCCTGCAATTACTCTGTGAAGACTCAAGGAGGCCTTACCTCATCCCCAGCTCAGGATGTCCTGTGGACCTCAATTTCCCTTTCTGTGTCTGAGCCTCTCATGCATGTGGGTTCTCTGACTCTCTCGTGTGTGCGGCGTTCCCATACACATACATATGTACTACATCCGGTTACCGTCTCTTGCTAATTTGTCTCATGTCTATTTGATCATTAGACCAATGGAAAGGACTTGGAGTGTGGAGGCACGTTTCTTCCTCCTGCATAGACCTAATACCTTTAAATATGAAAGATTATTGGATCCAATTTGCCCCTGTGAGTGTGGGGAAGCAAACAGCAAATCCCAAGGATGGGAAGTTGAGGGATAAGAGGTCTCCCAACTCCTGTCTTCTGCGAATCAGTCTTCGTTAGAACTGATGTGTTCCCAAGGTATTATAGAGAATGGCAGGGAAGGAAAAGCAAAAGTCCTTTCACTCAGCTACCCAGCTGCCCTAAAATGTTACTGGAATTCTTCCTTGTTACGCATCTCCAGGGCAGGGAAAAGAGTTCTTGAAAGCTGAGTGGAAATGTCAATGATGAGTTCTTCGGGGCATGGCCTGTGGGAATTCAGAGAAGCTGGGCGAGTAGAGAGAGTACTTCTCTGTGCCATGGCTCAGCAAAACCCACACTCACCTTCAGCCATGGCCCCAGGCGAAGAAGCAGCCTTGGAGAGAAGCTCATTCTGGATTGGAGATCAAGCAGGAAATCAAACCCACTGAATATTTGCTCACTCACAAGGTACAAATCTTTTCCCAGTTCAGGAATCCAATTGGAGTTTATTTCCATTTCCATAGCAATGCTTTGGCTTTCAGAGGACAGTGACACCAGAGTGTATTTTCAGAGAGAAGAACATGAACATACTGTAAGGAAAGAATATGTTCATTGGATCCATGTTTGCTTTCTTGTCAAGTTTGTAGATTACACTTTCGTCCATGTAGTGCTTAAAAAAGTCACACTCTCGTCTTGGTGGCGTGGCTCAGTGATTGAGCGTGGACCTATGAAACAGGAGGTCATGGTTCGATTCCCGGTCAGGGCACATGCCCGGGTTTCTGGCTCCCCAGTGTGGGTGGTGCAGGAGGCAGCCAATCGATGATTCTCATCAAATATATATATATTGAAGTTACACTCTGAACAGACTCTCAAATCTCAGAGGAAGGGAGAGGTTTGGTGGGTGGGAAGAAATTAACCAAAGTACTTGTATGCATATATGCATAACCCATGAACACAGACAACAGTGTGGTAAAGGCCTGGGGTGGGGGCAAGATAGAAGGGGTCAATGGGGGAAAAAGGGGACAGAGGTAATACTCTCAATAATAGAGATTAAAAATAAATAAATAAATAAATAAATAAAGTTACACTCTGCTACCCGAGTTTCCATGTTGCTTTATATTTATTTGTTTAGTTTGAAAGTAACCCCTATTTACTATATCTTGATACCTTTATTATACTTAATATGTAGGTACACTTGTAAAATGGATTGTAATTGGCCATGTATAGTGACCTGATATTTTTACAGGAAAAACAAACAGCCGGATAAGAGAAACTTTGGGCAGGACTCCCCTTCTCCACTTAGAACCCACTCTTAGAACATTTGTGGGCAGCCTTTTCATGTTTTGCAACAAATATCTTGAAAAGTGTGTAATGGTTTAATAAATGATGCTTTTCTTTCTTTATAGAGAGGAAGAAAAAAAAGGAGAAAAAGAGGGCAGGTGGGAGAGAAGGAGGGGGTGATGGGGGAAGAAAGAAAGGAAAGAAAAGAAAAGAAAGGAAGGAAGAATGGGAGGAAGGACAGAAAGAAGGAAGGAAGGAAGGAAAAAAGAAAGAAGAAAGAGAAAGGAGAAACCAAGGAAAGACAAGAGAAAGAAAAGAATTGCGTCAAGAATATTCTTTCCTGAAAAATATATGTGGGCTCTTTTCTGCTTATCAAACAAACAAACAAACAAACACCCCACAAAACACACAAACAAACAAAAAATAGCCACAAAACAAAAACACCACGAAGTCAGAGGAAATACTCATGGCTCCATAATTAAAATTCTGTGGATTTATATGAAATCTTTAAATTGAATAGTGAGAGGATCATCTGAGTAATTAGCTTGACATTCTAAATAAGTTTTGTTCATTTGCTCAACTCAGTGAAGAATCGGATTTCACTCCATAAAATATTTCAGAGACTTTTTTTTATATTAGTCATGGAAAAATAATAAGATAGTGACTATGTTTATATAACCAAAACATTTCAATAAAAACTGAAAATTTCATATAGTAAATTAAATGTCCTATTTACCTGCACCAAAAAAAATAGGCATATAGGTGTTCCATAGAAAGTGCCATATGTAAGTCCTCCCCCACCACACACCCACACAAGAAAACACACACACCAGCTACAGCCCCTTCTTGAGGTTCCCATTTACATCGTTTCAGACTATTTCCTCTTACTCTTCCATCCGATTTTGCCTACTTATTTTCCTTTGGTTTTAACTTCTTACATTAGCAATGCAGCCCTCATCTGATTCCGATAGTATTAAACTATGTTTGGATAACAGTGAGTTAGTAAGAGGAGGCCTCTAACATGTTGGTGCCTATTAAGAGATTTGTGGCCACTGTTTTCATCCACCAGGATTTTTGTCAAGTGAGTTAAGCTCTTTAGTTCAACCTTCTTTCTGGGGAAATATAGCGAGGTAATGATGATGATAATAATTATATATCTTCAGGCATAGTGCTTGTAGAGCCACTGTCTTTTATATCCATAAAATTAGTTCTTAAAGAAATAGGAAAGTCCCAGCCTCCCACGCGCTACTCACATTGTGTTCACATGAGAGCTTCCACTCCTGTCTCCTCCTTATCCTCACGCATCTCTCTTCACACCAAATTACTGGGGATGATTAGCAAACACAGCCATGAAAACTGGACTAACAACTCTTTAGTCCGCATTTTGAAATGGTACGAGGGATGGTTTGCTACATCTGAACTATTGGGAAAACTTGGAATTCATTGGGAAAGAACCAGAAAGTAGGGAGACACTTGTGTTTTCCATTTTGAAAAGTGCGAAGTGCAGTAAAATAGAAATTTCCTATTCCTGTGCAAAGCAGGATAAAGAATTTCAAATGCTCTTGATGGATCAAGGTACAGTGTGCTGATTTCATTGCGAAACCATGGCATTATCAAATTTGCATACAATGTGAGGAAGCAAAGATAAGTGGCTATAAAAGTATAATTTAGAAATTAGATTTTCATCTGTAAAACTGGATGCAAAACAAACTTACCCAAGGGGCATTTAGAAGGTATTATTAAATATCATAGAACCCATCCTCTCATATGGAGGGGAAAAATAATAACTTACTAAATCATCTATCTCTATAACCCACAAAGGTTGAAAGTAAGTGATGATTTCCGACACACCCCTTGTCATATGGGCAAGTGATCATTCATAATAATCATGCTGTTATTTACATGTCCTCTCTGAAATAAACTCTTATTTAAAAAACCCAGTATATTGCTTTGCTCCATGAAAAGCTTTCTAAAACAGATGCATTGTCAACACTAGAATTCTATTTTAAAATACATAGAAGTATTGTTAAGAGTTTAGAGAACATCAGAAGGAAGGGTTTGATTTACTGCATGAAAAAAGTATAAAAGAGTATGTGTAGCCCTAGCCAGTTTGGCAATGGATAGAGCATTAGCCCTCAGACTAAGGGTCCCAGGTTTGATTCAGGTCAAGGACACATACCTTGGTTGTGGGTTCGATCCCCGGCCCTGGATGGGGTGCATACGGAGATAACCAATTGATGTCTCTCTCTCACATGGATGTTTTTCTCTGTCTCTCCCCCTCCTTTCCACTCTCTCTAAAAATCAATGAAAAATTATCCTTGGGTGAAGATTAACAACAACAACAACAACAACAAAGCTAAAAAAAAAAGAATATGTATAGTTCGTCTAAGCAATGAATGACTAACTGGGAGCATGGTAACTGCCTGGAAATCTTTCAAGGTTTGAACACAAAGAAGGGAAGAGTGCTTGGTGTCCTTACAGAGAAGACTTGGATTCCTGAGGCCAGTTGTTGTTCGTTTTAATCCTATTGGCATTGAGAGTCTTACAGTGTTATAACATTTAGGTAGGAATTTCCTAACAAATAAGCATACAGAGTTTTTTAGTGGGGGGACTGAGGGGGGACATTTTATTTGGGGACATGTTAAAACTAGATCTGAAAGAAAGAGAAACTATATACATAATTGTTAGTCACATCTGCATCTAATTAGAGCGATAATTGTGTCATATTAACAGCATAATAAACGTAACTTACACGGATTGTAAGGACCCAGAGAAGGCAACATCCCTTGCTCATCACACTGTGGAAACGACATTGCAGTTGTGAGTTAAGGAATATTGCCAATATATCTAAAGTGAAACACTCAGAAAGCAGATGAATACAAATGAAAGTTCAAAGACCTGTCATTAAATCTTGCTTGGACTAAACTGAAACTCTCAAGGAGGCCATCACGTCCTTAGAAATAAATTTAGTGCTATCACAGTATTACTCATTTAAAATAAGTCTGTTTCTGTCTTACTATGTAGAGTAACATATTGCTTTCTTACCCAACTTCATATACTTTAACTGAAAACATATTATCATTGTGCTACTAATAATATGTTTTATTATGTTCTAACCTGACAACCAGAGTTTGAGAAATGTGTTATTCAACATTAGGAAACATTATCGCTTAGCAAAGTTAATTAATTTTATACAAAAGGTGTAGTTGAATGCATGGTTGCAATACAATGACATTTCTCCCCTTAGAATATAATGAAAAAGGTAACACAATACAAGAAAAATGCAATGTTCAATAACTACGCTGTTGCCCATCTATTTTCAGTGCAAAGAAGGTTAATTCCCTTACCTAGAAACACCATTATTAATTCCAACGCATTTTTTCTTTCACTCAATATTTTCTGACTTTCACTTTGTGTATGGAAGCTGAATAAATCATTTAACTTGTACCTTCTTCTACCTCTGTCCTTGAAATAGTTTATATGTATGTAGATTCAAATCCTTCTTTTGAAAAGACAATTTTAACTGGCAAAGAAAAACTAAATTACATTGGATATAATTACTTTTAGCCTTAAGACCTTGGCATGCCATCTACTAGACAATCCTTGCCAGGGAATGCCAGCCACACTTATGAGATGGCCTTAACAAACGCATTAATTTACTTCCTCCCCTGATATTTGATAAGTCAAAATAAATTATGACTGTGGATGTGATGACATTTGGACATCAGTAAAGAAAGGTAATTTTCAATAAAATTTTGAAAAATACAGCTAACATTTCAATACCCTAAAAAGTACCATTCAAAAAGTTTTTTTTCATCACAGTAGTTCAGATTTAAATCCACACTGAATTATTTATGAAA
This sequence comes from Myotis brandtii, assembly GCF_000412655.1. Lineage (NCBI taxonomy): Eukaryota > Metazoa > Chordata > Mammalia > Chiroptera > Vespertilionidae > Myotis > Myotis brandtii. The sequence continues at coordinate 1,285,865 of NW_005353916.1, read as the reverse complement.
TATTTATAGAGTATATGTGCATTTTATAATTGTTACTGATAAGCATATGCACACTGGTAGATGTAGACTACAAAGTGATGTGCAAAATTCACATTTGGCTGGTGGATTATGCTGGTATTTTTCCAAAATCCAAATATTTCTCATATTTCTTTTTAAATATCATTAACATTTAATAGACATTATTCATTCAATAATAAACTTGTTATATGAATTTTCTTACAGTAAATACTTTTAAATTAAGAGAAATATATCAACTTGCTTTTCCTTAGAAAAGGTAACTCTTGCTTACAAATCTCATTTTATGGGTGCAGTATTACCATTTGTCCGATTTACATTTTAAGATTACCTAAGCGTTGGCCACATGCTGTATTCTATCTGTGCCCTTTATTGTTACTTTAAATTTCAGAAGATAAAAAAAAATTAAAACATGCATGACTTGTCAAATATTGGTACTTCCTCTTTAGTACAGATTCTCTCTTCATCATTATCTCACATGTGCGGATCTCTGGGTGGCTCACAGTTCACTGCTGATCACTTTACATCGGTAAATATTTATAAACTAATGCCAATCATAGGAATTTAAATGATTTTTGAGTGACCATTAGGCCGCCATTGTTTAATGAGGTTTGGTATGTGACACCAATAGAAAGACACATGATCCTGGAAATAAGGGATTCAGACAGATAGGGCTCACGTGGAGAGCATTGTGGGTTCCTGGGGTCTGGCAGAGTCCACCCACCCACAAACTGTCAGGATGTTCCTGTCTTTTATCATTGCTGCCCCAGCAAGTAGACTGGGAGCTGAGCTGCATGCTGCTCCAAAAGGCCTTGTGACCAAAGTACGATCTGGTTCTGAAATGACATCTCCCTCTCATGCTTCCCCCCACCCCTCCTGACATCCTCCATCAGACGGACTCAAGTTGCTTCCACCTGGAAACAAGCAGAGGCAGGCAGCATCATGCCCTTGGCATCAAGTACAGAAGCACAAAACAAATTAAAATGCTTTAAAATGTTTTTGAACTTCGTAAAGATTTTAAAGACTTTGCTTAAAAGACGTAAATTTTAAAGTCCTTTGTTCACTAATAATTTTTCCCCCCCTGTAGGAGATTGAAATGAAGGGATGATTCAAGGGAGAAAAACACTCATTGCTAAACAATTGTCGACATGTGAGACCCAGGCCCTATAGGTTTTATAGATATTGAGGACACAATAACTAAAATATCATTTTCACTGGGAGGAATATTTCAAGTGCCATTGATGTGGGTGGTAAAAAGGCTTATATTATATTTTAGCCGGATTTTTTTTTCTTCTAATCACTGGGTTATGATGAAAAAATATATACTTGGAGATATATTTTATATTTAACATAAAGTGATCTTATGCCTATTTTCATATATTGAGAAAAGTCATATTTAGATTTGATACCAACTTTTAAGCAGCACCAACCTATAGTCACTTTAAGGGTGGTAATGTACCATGTAAGCATCTATTTTCAATATACACCTTTACACATACACACCTAGAAGCATATGCATATATACATATATTTATATCTCAGCTAAAACCCACTGTAACTCTGAGTAAGCTTCAACTCTTAATTATATGTTAGGATATAAGATGTGGGCTTTTAAAATCTGAAATTCCTTCCTTCCTTCCTTCCTTCCTTCCTTCCTTCCTTCCTTCCTTCCT
>NW_005353916.1:1275340-1284075 GCF_000412655.1 Myotis brandtii | reverse complement strand
CCTTCCTTCCTTCCTTCCTTCCTCCTTTCTCTATTATTAAATTTATTGGGGGTGACATTGTTTAATAGGACCATGTAGGTTTCAAGTGTACATTTCTATGACACACAATCTGTATATTGTATTGTGTGTCTACTACCCAGTCAAATCATCTTCCGACACCAAATATTTGACCCCCTTTACTATTTACTATTCTCCACCCCCTTCCTCCTGGTAACCACCATACTGTTGTCTGTGTCTATGAGTTTTAGTTTTATACCCCACATATGAATGAAATCATATGGTTATTAGCTTTTTGAGACAAGATGTGGGGTTTTATAGAATGTTTTTTTCTTGCCTATTTCATTCTCCAGAATGTAAAGAAGCAAAAGAAGTAAATATTGCCTAAAGCTCAAATATGATGAAAAGATATAAAAAAGGACAACATTTAGAAACCAAACCAAAACTAACAATGAGTATGTTTCAAGCCAAATGTTTATGAAGATACATTTATTCCTATGAGCTGGATGGGAGGTTAAATAGGGGTAAGTAAACTATATTTCAGTGCAAAGTTGGGCAATGGGGAGAGGGAACTGGAAAAAAGCAGATCTGGGGACTCCAGTAAATATTGTGTTAAAACCAGAAATACAAGGTGTGAACTGATTTACACAAACACCACAAAATAATTAATAAGGTCTTCCCCAATCCATCTATTCTCTGCCTTGGTTTCCTCTTCTGTAAAACGAGGTGGTCCAAGCAACTAGAAACTCGGCACTCAATATATTCCAAGTTTAGGAAGCATTTTCACAAACACTGCATGTTTCATCTTGGCTTTATATTAATCTGGTAAAAAAAATTATTGCAATCTTATTTTGCATGAGTAAAGTGGAACTGAGTAAAGTGGAACTCAGCAGGGTATGGGTAGTTTATTAAAAGTCTAAATGATCTCTAGATTCTCTTCCAGATGCTAAAAATTATCTTAAAATTACTAATTTTAAGTGAGGCACAGGATCAAAGAGTAATATGTATAGTAACCATGTGGACATAATTCTCTTCATACTTGCTCTTCCATCTCTTTTAATGGGCACCAAAATGACAATTTGGACTGCTTATTCCCCACCATTTCCTTCCCATTTCCTAATCTTTTTCTTCTAACACCACATACATGTAAGACAGGGCTGGACAATCTTTTTTTCTCTCTTAAGAGATAGGTAATAAATACTTTAGGCTTTTAGGCCCCCAGATTCTGCCACAAACACTCATCTCTGCTGTTGTAGCAGGAGAGCATCCAAACATACATAAATAAATGGAAACGACTATGTTCCAATAAGACTTTATGTACAAAGATAGGAAATGAACCATATTTAGTGTGTGAGCCATAGTTTGCCAACCCCTGACATAAGTTGATCCTAAAAAATAAAAGTACCTGGTAATGATTTCAAAGTTCATATGAAATCTGAAGATCAAAACATTTTAATAACACTGTAAAGTCACACATTTTAAATTCAATGTAGGCAAATGATTTTCCAATAAATTTATATTATGATCCTTTGTGATGAACAAAAGTACTATTATATGTTATTTATTGTCACCTTTATAGAGGGTGGGGCAAAAGTAGGGTTATACTTGTTTGTATGGAAAATAATAGTTAATAAATAATAGTATAAGACTAAGCTCTGTGTTTCACCTACTCACAATTGTAAACCTACTTTGCCCAACCCTGTATTTGTAGGTGTGACTGACACTGTTCACATTTGTTCATGTGTATTTTACAAAACTTGTTAAGGCTCTTAAAAGAGTCCTGAAAGAAGTTTGTTGATGTTTGTTTTTTTATGCGCATGATGGAGCTGGAGTCTTTTATTTGGATATTAGGTAGAGATTTGATTTTTTTCTTGATCAAATTAATTTCAATATCTGGAGCTACTATAAGCTACTAAGGCAGAAGATAAAATTAATTAATTATTTAGTTCAATCATTTCAGATAATCAAGGATATTTATTGAATATCATCTATCTTATTTATTATGTGTGATGACTGAAATCTTGAAGTTTCTGCTTCCAACATCATATGGCTGCAAAACTGGTGGACTCCTAGGCAAACATGAAGATCCTTAACGTTTGTGTTCTTTGATAATGATCTTATAAGTAGAAGATACTAGTCAATAAGCCAACAAATGTATTGGAACAATCATCTTTCTGCTTTGCAATTTAATTGAATAAGATGTGATACATATAGGGTTTGGCGCACAATATTGTCCAACAAACATTGTTCCTTTATGTCACCATGTTTACTATACATCTTGTCATCTGCAGTATATACCAGTTAAAAACCCTAAAGCGATAATGGAGTAACCTCCCATATTTAACCTCCCAGTTTGTGAAACTGGAAACTTGGACAAAATACATGAAACAACTCTTTTCAGACTTTGGCACATGTAGGCAGTGCTGGACTTGGGTCCCTGAGAGAAAGGAAATAACTGAGGAAAAACGAGAGTATGCAAGCCTTCTGAATGGGGACACTTCCAAGGCTGTGGATCAGGGAGGCAGCATCCCAAGTAGAAAGTAGAAGTCTTGCTGAGTTGAGAAGTCTGGAAATTGAGTAATCAGCAAGTCTGAACTGGTGGGAAATTGCGTGTCACAAGTCTGGCAAAGAGGAAATGATGAAAAAAAGTTCCATAAGTCTCCTGAATACAAACATGCACATATGTATGGTAGAAATCCATAAGATTGTGCAACAGAATGACTAGTCTTATGCGACTTGAACTGTTCTCAGTGCTCACACAGGAGTGGTAATCAGTCAGTTTGCCATCAGCCAGAATGGAAATTTCTTGATAGTCAACTGGAAAATTTAGTAGAATCTATAGAAGGGCTGGGTCTTGTTGTGATACTAAAATATACCTAAAGCAAAGGCTACTTGAGACCCATACAAACAGAGCTTAGAAATTAGCCTGAAAAGATAAAATTAATCTGTAACTATTTGTCTACCAGAACAAAGCCAGCAACCATTAAAGAAGACAACAAAATCCAGAAAGATAACATTAAAAATTCATAATGCTCAGCACTCTATGAAAGATTACAAGCCATTCAAAGAAGCAGAAAAATGTAACCCATAACTAGGTGACAATCAGTCATTGGAAACATAAAAAATAACAGCAAAGAATTAGTAGACAAAACATGAAAAAGCTATTATATTCATACTAGAGGCCCAGTGCATGAAATTCGTGCACTCAGTGGGAGGGTCCCTCAGCCTGGCCTGTGCCCTCTAGCAGTCCGGGAGCCTTTGGGGGTTGTCCAATTGCCAGCTTAGGGGAGTGGGCCTAAGCCGGCAATCGGACATCTTTAGTGCTGCCGAGTTGGCGGGAGAGGCTCCCGCCACCAACGCTGCGCTTACCAGCCATGAGTCTGGCTCCTGGCTGAGAGGTGCTCCCCATGTGGGAGCTCACTGACCACCAGAGGGCAGCTTCTGCATTGAGTGTCTGCCCCCTGGTGGTCACTGTGAGTCATAGTGACCGGTGGTTCCGACATTTGGTGAATTCGCATATTAGCCTTTTATTATATAGTATTGTAGTATTTAAAAGAAAAAAATAGTAAATAGAGAAATGGAGAATATAAAAAGAACGAAATGGAATGTCTAAGAATAAAAATTACAACACTTCAAATGAGCACTTTATTCAATAGGTTGAATATCAGATTATTCTGTAGATAAAACATTTATAATTAAAAAATTATGAGTAGAAATTATCCAAAATGAAACTCAGAAACAAACACAACTGAAAAAAAAGAACTGAGTATCAGTTACCTGTGAGATGACATAAAGTAGTCTAAATAAATAATTAGAGTCCCATAGAAAGGAGGGGCAGAAAAAAAACATTTGAAAAATAAATGGCTGGATTTTTCAAGATTTAATGAAAATATAAATCTACAGATTAAAGCAACTCAATGATCTCAATCAAGATAAGTATAAAGAAAACCATGCCAATAATATCATAATTAAATTGCTGAAAATGAATGATAAAGAGAAAATGTTATAAGAATTCAAGTGGAAAAAACACATTATGTATTTTAGAGGGGAGTAAAAACTTGGAAGAAGTGACTGTCACAAGGGGAATTCAACGTATTTGTTTCTTTGGCCTGAGGGTGCACTACAGTCTCAGTGTGTGAGGTGTGACTGAAGACCTGATAGAAAATTCTCTGAGAAACAAAAAACCCCAGTCTTGTCAGAGCACCAGAAATGTAAAGATGGAATTCTGAGAAGGAGAGATCACGGGAAGGGTATGTGTCTAAGTCTCTGGCTATACCTGGAAACATACTGTGCAGGGCAGACTTCAAAAACTTTGAATTAGGACAACAAAAATAACTAAAATGTAAGTTGCCACACTGTATGTTTGCAGTTTAAGTGTAAGCAAGTGAACTGTCTGCTAAAACCAAAATGTCAACCCTCTTCAGAGAAATAGAAAAAAATACAAATTCTGAGTCTCTACAACACAACATTCACAATGCCTGGGAAACAAGCCAAAATTATTGAAAAAAGAAAATGTGAAGTATATCATAAGGAAGAGACAAGCAACAGAGGCCACATACAAGGTAAATCAGATGTTGGAATTATCAGATAGGACTTTAACGTGGCTAATTTAAATATCAATTAGATGAAGAAAAGTGTTTATAATGAATGACATATTAGGAATTCTGTGCAAAGAAATAAAAAATATGAAAAGAGCCAAATTAAAATTTTAGAAATGAAATATACTCCATCTGTAAATTAAAAAGTCATAGGATGGCCTTAATAAGAGAATGGAAATGGCAGACGAAAGAGTCTGTGAACTTGATGAAGGTTAATAGAAGTTACGTAATTTGAAATAAATGGAGGAAAACTATTTAAAAAAAATAAACAGAACCTCAAGCGCCCGTGGAACAATATCAAAAGTTATAACATATATGTAATTGAAATCCTAGAATGAGAAGAGAAATCAAGAAGCAGGAAAAATACTTAAATATGTAATGGAAAAACTTCCAAAATTTGGTAGCAGACATAAATTTGCAATATCAAGAAAGTTGGCATACCCCAAACAACAATAATAAGAAAATGTCAAACTGAAGCATATCATATTCAACCTTTAGTAAAAACTAAAGATAAAGAGAAATTCTTAAAAGTATTCAGAAGAAATCCAAACATATACAGAGAGAAAATGAGTCAAATGGCTGAAGACTTCTCATTTGAAGGGGGGGGGGGGGGGGGGGGGGGGGGGGGGGGGGGGGGGGGGCAGTATTTTTAAAGTATTAAATGGAAAAGAAATATATCAACCCACAAATCTATAGCCTTGAAAAATATCCCTCAATAGTTAAGGCAAAATAAACACATTTTCAAATAATAGAAAACAAAACAATTTGTCTATAGCAAATTGACAGAAGAAGAGATGATAAAAGATCTTCAGCTTGAAGAAAAATTTAGTAAGAGGGACCATTTGGCCTGGCCGGCATGGCTCAGTGGTTGAGCATCTACTTATGAACCAGGAGGTCATGGTTCAATTCTCAGGGCACATGCCTGATTTGCTGGCTCTATTCCCAGAGTGGGGCGTGTAGGAGGCATCCTATCAATGACTCGCATCATGGATGTTTCTATCTCTCTCTCCCTCCCCTTTCCTCCTCTCTGAAATCAATAAAAATATATTTTAAAAAAAGAGGGACCATTTGATCTTCAAAAAAGAACAAAAATTGTTGGTTGTGGCAAATATCTGTGTAAACATAAAAGTACATACTTAGCCTAAATTTATTTAAATTTAATAAAATTACTTAAAGCAAAATTTATATTTTCTTTTGGGGATTGTAATATATTAAATTTATTACATATGACAACTATCAAATAAAATGTTAAAATGGAGGGAATAAGTTTTTTATACTTTATGTGGGGGTGGTACAATATTTATTGTAGTTGGACTATGAAAATAATATATATTATATTTTTCTTTCTCTGATTGATTTTATTTAGCATAATACCCTCCATGTCCATCCATGTTGTTACAAATAGTAAGATTTCATTCATTTTATGTCCAAGAAATAGCCCATCATGCACATGTTCCATATCTTCTTTATCTAAATGTCTATCTGTGGATACATTTCCCTTATATGTGTACTGTAGAGAACAAAATAAATGGACTAACAAAACAGAAATAGACTCATAGATACAGAGAATAAACTGATGGTTGTCAGATGGGAGGCAGGTTGGAGGATCGAGTGAAAAAGAGAAGGGATTAAGAACTACAAATTATAGAATAGTCATGGGGATGTAAAGTACAGCATAGTATATATAGCCAATACTATTGTAATGACTATGTATGGTGCCAGATGGTTTCTAGATTTATCAGGGGGATTACTTTGTAAATTATATAAATGTCTAACCAGTATGCTGTATTCCTGTAATTAATATAGAATGATATTGAATGTCAACTGTAATTGAAAAATAAACAAAGAATACATATTATAATCCCTGGAGAAACTACTAAAAAGACGCAGAGATATAGCTAAAAAGGATATCTATAAATTAGAATGAAGTTTCAAAAAAATATTTAAATCACCTCAAATAAGGCATAAGAGGGGAAACAGTATAACAGAACAAGAGGAACAAATAGAACACTATTAACAAAATAGTTGACCAAAATCTGGCTATATCAATAATTATATTAAATGTTAAGAGTATAATTATTACATTTTAAAGCAGAGATAATCAGAATAGATTTAAAAAAGCAGAATGAACTATTTGGGATGTAGTTAAATGAAAAGATATTGATAGTTTGAAAGTATGTAAATGGAAAAAAATGTACTTAGACAACCATTAAGCATTAGAAAGCTGGTATGGCTTTTTTTAATATCCAGAAAGATATATTTTAAGAAAAGGTGTTTTATTTTTTACAGAGATAAAGGAAACTATGAATGTGCTTAAATACAAAGTTTAATACAAGAAACACAAATTGACAGAATTAAATAAAAAAATTAGTTCCAAAATCTGAATAACAAATTTTAACATATCCCCCTTACCAACTAACCATCTAAATTAAAAGTTTATAGATGATATAAAAAATAAGCATCAGCCATCTTGATCTAATTAATATTTATACTACAGTAACCCATAACAACTAGAAAAACAAATTATATCAGGGCTATAGCATATGGTCACCAAGATAAATCATATGACGGGCAGTAAAAAAATCTCAATAAGTTGGAAGAGAAATATAATTGCAAAGGACATTCTCTGAGCATAAGAGAATTAAATTAGAAATAAAAACAAATAAAATATTTAGGAAAATATCTAGGAAAAATCCCATTATTTGGAAATTAGATAACACACTTCCAAAAGACCCATGTGTCAAAGAAGACATCAGTTTACAAAATACTTCAGATTGAATGATAATAAAAGTACAACATCTACATATATACATATATATAAAAAAAGAAGAAATATGCAGATCAGGCTGGGACACCATAATGAGTCACGACTGGACAAGAGGAGGTTGTGCATGAAGGTGAGGCCTGGAGCAGAGACAGAGACAGAGAAAGGGGGGCCCTCGAGCAGCCGCGCCCTGCTCAGGCCAGACCCCCGGAGCCAGAGCGGACACGGACAGGGGGACCAGGCTGCAGAGCGCAGGCTTGGAGAGGAGACGGCGACCCACCTGCCGCGGAAGCAGCGTGGCTCCCTCCCAGCTCCCATGGGCGCAGGCAGCTTGCTTCTGCCTCCCGCGGAAGCCACACGGCTCCCATGGAAGCAGTGCAGCTTCCAGCGGAGTGCCTGGTTCCGGCCGCTCCTGCAGAAGCGGTGGGTGGCCTACTGCGCACGATATGGCACGATGGGCTACTAGTGTCAAAATAAAGGGGAAATATTTTTTTCAGATTTAAAAACTGATATAATTCAATGCTGATATAGCTGAAGTACAAAAAGTGTTAAACGTAATTCTAAAAGCAGAAGGAAAAAAATCTATAATAATAAAAGCATAATATGCTAATTAGACCGGACATCCTTATGTACATCCTTCCAGATGACCTACCAGATGAAGCCAGGGCTGCAAGGGGAGGGGTCCCAGGTGCCTGCCAGTGGCCGGAGGGAAGCCCTGGTCCTGGGTGCTGGAGGGAAGCCTGGGTCTCGGGTGCCAGAGGGAAGCTGGTGCCGACAGCCAGGGGAAGGAAGGCCTACTCTTGCAAGGATTTCATGCATTGGGCCTCTAGTATCAAATAAAAACTTGTAAGTATATGAAGGAATGGAAAATAGGAATAGTAAAGATGGCAAAATATATTTTTCTCACTTAATTGCTATTTTATTAAAAATAATCAATTATTTAAGCAAAATAATATGAATGCAGCATGTGTTTATAATTTGGAATTATAATCTACATTAATAACACAAATGATTAGAGGGAGGAATCTACACTAATAAAAGAGAAACATGGTAATTAGCGTAGGACTGCTACCCTTCCCATTGGCTAATCAGCATATCCTTATGCAAATTAACTGTCAGCCAAGATGGCGGCCGGCAGCCAGGCACTGAAGCGAGCAGGGAGGCTTGCTTGCTTCAGTGACTGCGGACTACAAAGTTCCCTGCCTAACTTGCCGGCCTCTCAGCTGCAACTCTAAGCAACTATATACTATGTTGCAAATAAGAAGCTAAACAAAACCCCAGAAACCAGCCGGACTGAAAGCCAGCCGGACCGCAACATTGTATCGATGTTTTCAGCAGCGAGGCCTCAGAGCTAAAGCTGGCCCAGAATAAAAAAA
>NW_005353916.1:1268158-1274547 GCF_000412655.1 Myotis brandtii | reverse complement strand
CCCTGCTCTGTGTGTGACAGGGGGCGGTGCCCCAACCCCCCAATCGGCCCTACCCTGAGCGTGACTGAGGGTGGCATCGCAACCTCCCGATCCGCCCTGCTCTGTGCATGACAGGGGGCGGCGCCCCAACTCCCCAATCGGCCCTGCTCTGAGCCTGACCAGGGGCTGTACCTAGGGATTGGGCGTGCCCTCTGCCACCGGGGAGCAGGCCTAAGCCAGCAGGTCGTTATCTCCCGAGGGGTCCCAGACTGCGAGAGGGCACAGGCCGGGCTGGGGGGGACCCCCCCCCCTGAGTGCACACATTTTTGTGCACCAGGCCTCTAGTACATTATAATATGAATGAATAGATTTCAACTTATGCTGTTATATTTAGCACAAGCTCCTTGAGAGCAAGGAACTGGTCTGATTTTGTTCTGTATGCCTTAGCAACTGACATATAACCCTATTCAACAAAAGTTTAACAATGGAAATTGAAAGTGGAGAAAAACATTGTGAAGAAAGTACAGTCATAGGAAATAATGTGTGGGGGAATTGGGAATGAGGTCAAGAACTAATGAACTATAGTTAATAATCCTCCTTTTGCAACTAAATGTTTCTTTAATTCAAAAATGAAGACTCACAAAACAAAATAGTGTTAGAATAGGAAATGTTAAAGAGAGAGGTAAGGAAAAGGTAGAGAGGCATGCCAAGGGATTGGGCAGAAGCAAAGGAATGCTTGTGTGAAGGTGCATAAAAGATAAACTATACCCACTTCTCCATTTCCCTCCCCCCACCCCCCCCACCCCCGGTCAGGCATATCGTACCTGAGTCCACGAGCTACAGACAGAATTGCTATGTGAACTGCAACGGCCGAACACAATCATGCATGTCAGGAATTGCAGCTACTTCCAACCCGACCTTAGGAATTTGAGAAGCAACACCCCTGAGTGACGGCACTTATCTAGGATACGTGCTTTCTTGTGAGGCCACCTAGCTATACAGCAAACCGGGGCAGGGTTTCCACATTATCGTTCATTCCTGGGTAGTTAGAGTTTATGTTGTACTTAGTGCAGTTTTTTAATTCTCAAGTCACTACCACAAATACCATGCATTTCAAAATTGCTTAATGTGCCGTGTACTTTGGCCTGCACTGTCTCTCACAATCCCTATTCAACAGGAGCCCAGAAAACCAAAGCATGCAGTACCTAACACACCACAGACAGTAAGTGAGGAACTGCAATTTAAGCCGCCTTTCTGCTAGGTTTGTGGGCCTGGAGTGGGGAGATTGAGCCTATTGAGGGCTCATTTTAATGTAGACATTAAATAAGAAATGACCATTGGGGCAAAAGTTGTTTAGAGCATCTATTCCTTGCCTACACTTTAGAGGATTACTGCACAGCAGTGGAGGAAGGGATCTCTAATCTCCCAGACAGAAGGACGCAAACACTCAACTCATCAAATGGCTTGTTTTCATGATGCTTCGCAGAATGCTGCCGAGCACTAAGCTGTCTACTGACATCAACTGCTGGAGACTTTATAGCTGAAGACGTTTTTAAGCAAGTGCATGCGTTAGAACCAAAAGGAATAATTAAGGCCTTGAAGTAAGAAGGAGTCATTTTAACTCAGACCAACAGCATGGGACATGATCTAAATAGGACACACACAAGAGGACCACAGGGAGGTCGAAAGATGATTGGCCATACTTGCTGAAGGTTGTCAGGGCCCCATTTGTTGAAGAGCTAGAAACGAATGCCAAGAAGTTGTATAGTTCATGTGCCTCTTCTTATTCAAGCAAAATTTACTCTCAACCATTTCTCCTCAGGTAAAAATTTATGAGAGATTATTAATGCCATGTGGAAAAAATAGACTCAAAAAGGAAATACAGTACTTATTTATAATTACACTAGAGGCCCAGTGCATGGATTTGTGTACATTGAAAGGAAATTAATTAGAAGAAATATTTTAGAGGCTGGGGAGGGACCACGGGAGGGCTCCAGGGAGTGTTCAGCCCATATTGCCCAGTCCTGATCAGCCAGACCCCAGCAGCAAGCTAACCTACCTATCAGAGCACCTGCCCCAGGTGGTCAGTGCACGTCATAGTGACTGTCGAATGGTGGGACACTTAGAATATTAGGCTTTTATATAGATAGATAGATAGATAGATAGATAGATAGATAGGTAGATAGATAGTGGAGTTCACTAAAAAAAAAAGTTTAATGCTGAAGAAATCATCTTCTAGAACAAGCTTTCAAACTCAAAGGCTAACAGGGGCCAAATAAACAAGGTTTAAGTTTATGTGGGCCACAAAGAAACACAAGCTTCCGTTTTCATAGAAACATAGATTTTGAAAAATATAGTATAAACTAGAATAAGAGCAATGATAAAACGAATGTTTTCTTACATACTGTTATATTGGCTGGGCTGCAAAAATATTCGTTGTGGGCCGCATGCGGCCCGCAGGCGGCCCGCAGGCGGCCCGCAGGCCTCAAGTTTGACAGGCTTGTTCTAGAATTTTAAGCAGTTTCTTGGGAGTTGTGTAAATTGGCACAAATCAATAAAAACCCTCGCAATGTATCTGTCACAAGTCAGGACGATTTTAAAATACAGAATGTATTTCAATGAAGGAAAATAGGTAAATCAGACTATTCAGGACCGATCTTTATCCAATCATCCGAAGGATACATTGCTTGATGGCATACCACCATATGCTTCCACATAGATTACAACCAGACTCTACTCCTACAGATGCAAACACCTGGTTAAAAAAACAAACAAAACCAAACCAGGAACACCACCACACTCACACATCCTGCGAATGAGGCTCATTGCTGCTTGGGTGTGCGTGTGCTACACGGCCGTGCCAGCCAGGGTTTCTAGTCTGGTAGATTTTCCCCTTGATCAGAAGATTTGTCTTTTCTGTAGAATAGAGAGCAGAGCTGCTCAGATGGCCAGCGCGGTTTCTTTGAAATGTAGCCAAGGGAAGGCTGAGGCATGTCCATGCCCTTGTCGGGGGGCTCTTTTAAATCGTTATGCTGTACACTTTAAAGACCGAGGCTGACAAAATAGCCTCCAGGACTGAGGGCACTTTGTACATAACGCGTCAGATGTCTGGGAGAGGTAGCTGATTGTTTACCTTCGAATTGCTTTCCCTCTGAGGGAAGTGTGAGTTAACATTACAGCATTCCATGGGGAGGGGTGCCAAGCTGCAGACATCCTTTAGGGGAGCCTTCTACCCAGGGAACAGCCGCTCCTTTATATGGCTAGTAAATCCGTGGGTTGATTCTGGAAGGATCATAGGATCCCAGCAGTGGCAAATCAAGTAAGTGGATTATTCTAAAACAAGTCAAACCATACCCAAAGCTGGGTTCCACTGGTTCATTCTGCTGTCATAAGAGGTGGTTCACACTAGAGAAAAATAATGACATATTCAGAGGATGTAAGTAGTAAAGCTGAAGATAAGTTAATTAACAAAATTTACATCACATCCTACATGACCTGTGATAGAATGAATGTAAGGAACAGTGCAGAGCAAACATTTGGTTTACAAGCATTCTCTTTTTCTAGGATGGCTAAAAAAGTTTCTCTAGAGCTTTCTTAATAGAAAGTTCACAATCTGACTGAAGTTTATATTACTAGTTAACAACTAAGAGGCTTTTTCCCCCTCCCAGAATGAATATTTTATACATATTTTATATTTAACTGGATTTAATTTGCTGAATGTTTAGGTTAATGAGAACAATAATGTGAAAATCATCTTCCTTTGTGTATAATGCAGTTAAGTCAATATTCTCATATTACTATATTTGTAAAATAAAGATGACTTGCACTAAATCTACTATTCCATAATCTATTATTTTCCTGTCATACTCAAACATGGAATCTACTTAAATATCTCTAATCCCAAACCACACCACTTTCATCCCATTAGCACAATACTTCATTCTGTTTATGAGATTCCAAAAGCCATTTTAAGCATTTGTATAATGAGGCATAGTGCAAACATAAAAAATAATAACATGGATGTAGCAAGGATTCTACCTAGTCTCTATTTGCTCCATGTTATAACTTTTCTCCTCCATTAAACATGAAAGTCAGACCTTGATTCCTGCCAAAGTTCATTATGTATTATGTTCTTATGTCAATGTGATCCTTTAGAAACAACCCCAGATATTGTGTACTACTTCTTAGTGCTCACTGAGTATCACAATTTCTACACATAATCTTGTTGAGTATTGAAGGGACTGGCAAGAATAAGAATAATGAGGGGAAGTTTTTTGAACAGATACACCTGTTAAATTTACCCATCTTCTTTCTTTTAATTTTACTTTTGTGTGTGCTTCAAATGGAAATATATTAATTGTTGAACATTATTGCTGTTCAATATGCAATGATATACTTTATGGTCTTCTCAAATTTCAAAGTAATTTCCACAGAAAAGGGCTACGTGCTGCTCCTTTTGAGGATTGTCCGTGCCCAAGTACTGACAGCCATCGTAGCACTTACTCCATTATGTTATCTATGTTGTTGCCCTTTGTTTGCTTTGCTTTCTTATTTTCCTACTAGACCATAGTTCCTTTAAGCAAAAACTATGTTCTATTAATCTTCGTACTTCAGTGTCCACTGCCTGCATCAGCAGTGTCTCTGAATAAATAGATATTGAATGATTATTTAGGCTCTAAAATAATGTCATCAAAGAATATGATATAACAAAGTTTTCATAACTGCACCGACTTATGTGGAACAAACAATGTTGCTCAAGGGAATGAACAGAAGCACTTTATAGATAGCTGGCACTGTTGGAGTGTATCCCATAAGTTAACAGAGGGGAGGAACTGTACATAGTCTAATACAAGTTTTTAGAAAAGAGATAATCATTCTTGGTTTACATTCCAATTCATGAAATGTTAAATTTCTATAAGGCTTGGGTAGACTTACTGAGATGAAGCCAACTAAGAGCCAGAGGGGTGAGGGAAGGCTCAGTGGAAGGAAAGGGAATGGTTCCTGGGCTCCTGAAGCACAACCCAGGAAGCTGATGATATATCAGAAGATGGAGGGGATTCTGGGTGAGGACACGTGAACTCTCCTCAGTGCCTTCTCATTAGAGAGAAAATCCACATTGTTTGTGTTAGGAAAACATGATGATTTTGTAAGTGTGAGTACTAGACTCATTATTAGTAGACTATTACATATGCATCACTGTGATGATTTTATTATACCTTAATTTGTCTTTATTAGCTGAATTCTAGTCTTGAAAGAAATATCATTCATAGAGATATTGAAAATAATCAACCCTTTAATGTTCTGAAGTTTTGTTTAGCCCTTCAGGATGCCCATCCCCACACCCCTGTAAAAATATTGGCAAACTTTTGTTATGGTAGCAGCCTGCTCATGTAGGTGTTTCTCTAGTTCTTCATTTACTTTTCTTGTAAGACCCATGTTATTCAACACATTCTTCTGTATCTAAGTAATTCCAAAATGACAAGCTCACGCCATGTTCCCTTGCTCACACATTTTCTTTTCCCTGGCCCATGGAGACCAGGCTTCATCCTTTACTTTGAGGGAGGGGATGTTCTCTCTGGGGCTCCTATGAATACAGGCAACCAGCCTTCCTTGGTACCTGCTCATTATGAAATGCCTGAAAACCTTTGATATGACAAACATATTTCTGTAACATGTAACGGCACAAGACATTTTTCCATATGTCTGTTTTCTTTCATTTTTAGACATTTGTTATCTAAATAGTGACATGATGCATTGAGTGGGGTGTATATACATGGGTATGTTGTCAGGAGTCTGGATTCCTGCTCTCAAATATAGAGCACATGAAATTAAGGGGAAAAAGCAACAACACAAACTTAAATTTAAAAAACTGTTTTGTTTGTTTAGGGGTAGCAATGGCTTAAATACAGAGAACCACAAGAGTTAAAAACAAGTGGTTTCATTTGATAATAGTCATGTGATTAGGATCCTAATTTTCTGTTTATTCTTATGATTGGTATTTTTACCATCATGGATAATTTGGTGTAGAGATATTCTTTTTAAAGGAACACAAATATATATGAAATGCTCCTTTCTTGGGAATTAAATATTATACCTTGATACTAAGTTTGTGTGCCTGATTGAGAAACAGATTCTTGTCATTATAATTACTGGTCATTAAAAAGTGATGATATAAATGTGCCATTCATGACAATCAAATACAAATCTTTTAGATAATAAAACAGATAAACACAGTCATGAATATTTGCATTACAAAAGGATACAACTTCACCCACAAAAATGATTAGCTGCTGAGTTCCCTTAAATAATCCACTTTCCAAAGTTTTAAAAATAGGGTTGGATTTTTTTTTTTTTTGCTTATTATAATTTTTATTTTTATTTATTTTTCCTAATTTTATTTATTTTTTAAA
>NW_005353916.1:1190963-1267951 GCF_000412655.1 Myotis brandtii | reverse complement strand
CCCCCTCCCCCTGCCCCCCATCTGTGTTCATTGGTTATACTCATATGCATGCATACAAGTGATAGGGTTGGATTTTAAAAGCAATTAACTTTTAGGAACACATCTTTCTATAAAGTTAGGCAAATCTTTAGAGTATATTCCCACACTTTACAACTTACCAATCTGCTCAATTTTATTCTGTTGGCCTATTTAGGTTTGGGGGAAGTAAAATGATAAATGCAATTGCAGATATTTGGGGGGGTGGTGGTGAAAAAAAAAGTATTTTGTAAGGCAAAGTTCAGTAAATGCAAAAGCCACTGGATCTTTAAAGACAATTTCAAAACCATGTCTTCCTGAAATTCTAGCAAATCAAACATGGAAGTACTTTACCTAAAACAATACTATTTTGTTGTTGTTGTTACTTGTGTATACCTAGAACAATACTATTTTTTTGGTTAGTTGTGTATGACAATGCAAGAGATCGGTGAACAGCAAAGATAGTTTTTCCCTTTTTGACAGATAGGAGACAGTAAAGAAAAATGAAAGAGGGTTGCCTGAAGCAGCATCCAAAGCAATAAATTTTGTTTCCCTTCTTGTCATCTGGGCACCTGGATTAACTTATCTTTTTAAACACATTGCTGAATTTAAAATATAAAAACCAAAACCAAAACCACTGCAATCATTAAATAATATTGCTGACTATTAGGAGAATGAATACAAATATTATTGATTATTATTTTCTGTAACTCATTGCTTTGGAGAAAGGAAGCGTGAGGAAGGAGTGGAGGATGATAATGAAAGGGAAAAGCAGAATGATCTATGATATTACAGTGCTATGTCCAGAGTCTGATAAAAATTGAATTGGGAAAAAAAAAACTTCAAAACATCAAGGAAGCATTTGGGATTAATACTAGTAATTGTGCCTTTGGGTCAAATAAATGGTAGAATGTTAGAGCTGGAGAAGCCTATGATTTATGGCCCATAAATCTTTCTACAAAATATTTCAAGTCCATATACTTCTTCCCATACCCACCGCCACCACTTTGGTTCAAGTCTTTGTCATCCATAACATGGATTATTTACAGCCTGGTCTCCCTGCAGCCACACGTGTCTCTACCAACTTTCCTCTGTACCAATCACATCACTTCCCAATTTTTAACTCTTCAACAAATTCCTACTATACCAATAATATAACTCTAAACACATAATGTGGCCTGTGAGACCCTGCAAACCTGGCTTCAGTCTGCCTCACCATGATGTTTGTTTGTTTGTTTGTTTGTTTTTCTCACTGGTATAGGTATGTGCTAAGGAAGATTGAATTTCCCCACGTCTTCCTTTTATCAGTTACGAACGCTTAAGTTACAAATGACAGAAAGCTCTACTCAGAGTGGCTTAAGACTAATTTTAATGGTGATGATGATAAAAAAGCATTTCTATTCAGGAGGGGTTCTGCATGTTTAAATGCTTCTATCGCCCTCAAATTCATTTGTCAAAATCCTAATCCCCAATGAAATGATATTAGAAGGTCGGACTTTTGGGAGGTAGTTAAGTCATGAGGGTGGAGTCCTCATGAATGAAATTAACATCCTTTTAGAAGAGAACTCACAAAGCCCCTTCCACCTAGGAGACTATGCCGGCCCCCTGAACTTGGACTCCTCGTCTCCAAACTGTGAGAAATAAATTTCTGTTATTCATAAGCTACCCAGTCTGTGGTATTTTCTTATAGCTGCCCAAATGGGTGAAGATAGGTGCAGTTCAATGAATAAAATGATATCATCATAACCTGGTCTCTTTCTATCTAGCTCCTAGGCTTCTCTTACTTTATGTTGGCCCTGTTATCATTTTTTATGTGTTGGCAAAACACATGAATATTGTTAGGGGGAATCTCAGAGTGCTGATTGGCCAGGACAGAATCACATACTTCGCAATGAAAGATGTCCATACAGGGGACCTATTCAAATTCATGGACAGAGAATGTGGGTAGACTTCAAAGGAGATATTTAAGAATCTTTAAAAAAAACCCAACACAACCAAAACACCAACAATGATTAAATATTGATAAGTCACAATGAAGAAAGAATATTTTATTATAGGAAAGAGAGAAGCCAAATCATAGAAACTCAATATGGAGTTTGAAGATTTCTAACTAAAAAAGAATTCTTACAAAATGATAATAATATCCAAGAGGACCCAAAGGGAAAATGGCAGGATATCTTAGCGTTGGGAAAAAGCCGCTCTGCTATAAGACTTAGCAAAATAGTTTCCACTATTACCAACAATTATTTACTTTTAAGACTTTTATAAAAATTCATCAAATGTTGGTGAGGATGTGGAGCAACTGGAACTCTCATTCATTGCTGGTGTGAATGCAAAATAGTTCAGCCACTTTGGAAAACAGTTTGCCAGGTTCTTACAAAATTAGACATATTTGTACCAAATGATCCAGCAATCATGCTCCTTGCTATTTCCCCATAAGAGTTGAAAACTCTGGTCACAAATAAACCTGCACATGGATGTCTATAGCAGCTTTATTCATATATGCCAACATGTGGAAACAACCAATATGTCTCCACTAGGTGAACAGATAAACTCCAGTACACCCAGACAATAGAATTCTACTTATCCCTAAAAAGAATGTGCTATCAAGCCATGATTCCAACTATATGACACTCTGGAAAGAGCAAAACTGATTTAAAAAAATCAGCATTGCTTGTGCTTATGGGGGGTGGGGAGGGAAGGGAAGAATAGATGGAACACAGAAGATTGTTAGGACAATGAAACTAAATACTCTGTATGATAGTATAAGGACGGATGCACACCATTATACATTTGTCCCAAACCCTAGAATGTAAAACATCAAAAGTGAACCTTAAACTGTCAACACTGGGATTACGATGTGGCAATGTAGGTTCATCAACTGTAACAAATGTACTACTCTGGTGGGAGATGGTGACAATGGGGGAGGCTATGGGAGTTGGGGGACAGGGGGCTTATGGACAATCTCTGCACTTTCCTCATAATTTTGCTGTGAACCTAAAACTGCTCTTAAAAAGTTCTTTAAAAATTCAATGGATTTATGGACTTTATAGGCAACGTATTTTCCCTTTTGTATGAAATTCAATGGGAATGGAAATAAAATTTCCAGGAGCCCACCTATTCTATAAATTGTAGAAACATTGGTTCTTGAATGTGCCAGATGTGGAGCTTTTCACTGTGAAACAACTATTTTTGTTATTGCTTTTCAATGCAATGTAAATAAAATTAATTTAGCTAAATAAGGCAAATAGAAATCATTCTTCGGGAGAAGATAATAGTATACTGTTTTCTAGGGCACTACAAGATCAATGGATAATCACAGTTCACAAATGCTTCATCATTCCCATTCTCAGGTAACTCAATTAAAAATGATTTCATTAACCTCAGCTCAAGTGTTTCTTTTAGAGCGGCAGGGCCACTGTCCGGGTCAAGGCTTTACCCACTACTTGTTTCATAGGTGATAGTGACAAATCACCGCTCCAGGTTAGATGCTTGCTGAAAGGCAACACTTCTGGTGTCATCATTCATTTTTTTTTGGACTCTGAGTTGATTATGTATTGATCTTTGCTAAGATCCTTGATTGACACTCTTAATCAGGATTAGCCTTGCTGCTTCTAAGTCTTCAGGAATAATGGCGACCAGTTTGGTAATATTAAATGTATCCTTATATAGGGTATATCTCATAATGGAGCACCATGTAGCTTTTAAATAAATGAGGCATGTAGATGTATGCATACTCTCACAGAAAATTATCCCTGATCTTATTAAATTAAAGGAGAAAAAGCAAGTATAGAATAATGTACATAATATTATTATATCTGTGCTTCTAGATTTAATATTTCTGAAGTGACACATAAGAAATTGCTCGCAATAGTTACTCTAAAAGAGTATACCTGAAGGGAAGCTGGAATAAAAGGGGGCATTTACATTTCAACTTACAACCTTCCACACTATTTGGATTCTTTTAATCATAACCATGAACATTTTTACAATAAAAACCACAATTTGAAACAGATTAGTAAAGGCTGTTTATAGTAAATTCTTTCAACGCATGAATCTAAAGAGCCCAAATTGAATTTAATTTCTAATGAAACACAAAAGGAAAATGTCTCAACATGCTCCATTCTGCTTCAATTCTTCATCTCCAGAGTGGCAGGCCACTCTGAGATAAGCGTTGCCCAGTGCTTTAGGCCATTGCCATTCATCTCATCCTCCATGCTGTATCCTGGTACAGACACTTATCCATCCTTATCCTTCTCTGTAGGCTAATAATTGGAATCTCTCTCTCTGGCCAATGTTCTGCCTAGCCCACTGAACTCATGGTCCGCCATCAACAAACTACTTCAATCTTCTAATTATTTTATGAACATCCCTTTCATCCTGTTGCATTAACTGAAACTTAGTTGTGCATTGAAAATGTTATTTTCACTACTTCCCTGTTAAGTAGAACTTGATTATTGTCCCATATTTTATATCATGTACATGAGTGTCCTCCTTCCTCCATATCGCTCCCCAATTATCCTCTTAGAAGCGTTTTGAAGTGTTTACTCCTCTTGTGTCATCTTCGTTCATTGATTAGTATTAGTAGATCTAGCCCACTGATTCCCTCAGCATTATGGCCACTATTAATATAATTGGTGATTTGAATGTTCACAGTTCCTGACACACCCATCTTTCTGACCTCTTTAATTAGTGATCTTTTAGTTTCAATGACCTCAGCCACCCACTCAAGTTGCCCTGCCCGTTTCCTAACACCACCAAAAATGGGAGCAAATCCAAAATCGCTGAGTAAAACATCCTACCCTTTGGCTTTCATTACTATGCTTTCCACCTCACTTTCTCTATTCTTCCTCCCCCAGCAAGTCTTGAACCTCACTGATACCTCCAATCTGTGGACTATGTTTTTACTCGGTGTCATTTTCCTCATGTTCTCATTCCCCACTTAACTCGGCCTAAATTCTGTGATTCAGCATTTAACATCTCGTTACAAATATCCTTGATTTCCTTTAAACACTCTTCTCTCATCTTGTTTGGAAAGCATCCAAGACTAACTATTTATGTGTTAAATCTAACTATCCATGTTCTCATTTCTGTACCAGAGAAGTTAAATAGTGCGAGGGGGAAAATCACATATCTATACTGAGTGGGCTCACTTTGCACATTACTCTACTATCTGGAGATCTTATTGCATTTAACTGCCTTTACTTGGTTTCATGTTTCCCATCTGGAATGATTATTTCATCTCTCTCTCTCTCTCTCTCTCTCTCTCTCTCTCGATTAATCCTTACCCAAGGATATTTTTTCATTGATTTTTAGAGAGAGTGGAAGGCAGAGAGAGACAGAGAGAAACATCGATGTGAGACACATAGATTGGTTGCCTCCTGTACACACCCTGACCAGGGCCTGGGAACCTGAAATATTGAGGTACTTGTCCTTGACTAAAATCTAACCTGGGACCCTTCAGTCCATGGGCTGACACTCTATCCACTGAGGCAAACCGGCTAGCTCATCCATCTCTTTTTTTGTTACAATCTCTAATCTCCCATTCCTGATTCACTCTCAGGTGATAACTTCATTGAAGATTTCACAGAAGAAAATAGAACTACCATATCTTTCCACGATTGATTTCACCATCCTTTTACATTGAATTCCATACATTCTATATTCTTCTTATTAAAATAAATGTCCTTTGTATTATTAAAAATCTTGACTTCCATCTTGCCTTCCTAATTTGTCCCAACAATGGTACACTTTCTCTCTGCATTACCAATTTCTCCTTATAAACTGACTCATTCTAATTGGCCTACAAACATGACTTAACATACATCTTAAAACAGAAACAAAAACCTGCCTTAACCCAAAGTCTTTTTTTTAAAATATATTTTATTGCTTTTTTACAGAGAGGAAGGGAGAGAGACAGAGAGCTAGAAACATCGATGAGAGAGAAACATTGATCAGCTGTCTCCAGCACACCCCCTACTGGGGATGTGCCCGCAACCAAGGTACATGCCCTTGACCGGAATCGAACCCGGGACCCTTCAGTCTCCAGGCCGACGCTCTATCCAGTGAGCCAAACCAGCTAGGGCAATCTTTTTTGGCTTCTATCTGACTTCTATGTAACTCTTCACAAACAGGAGCCCTGCAAATAGTTGGCTATATAATTCTCTCTCTTTGTATTTCCTTCCATTTTCTCTTTAACAAATACCAGCCTCCCATTTTTCCCCCACCATTTCACCTACCTAATTGTGGTAACTAATGACCTATATTGGCACCACCTATAGATAAACCACAAGATGTTGGTTGTTGTTGTTTTTATTTGTTTAGTTTTAATATTGCAACACCCAGAGTTTCCTTTATCCCTACATTTCTTGGGACCTATTTATTTAAAACTAAAGGCCCGGTGCACGAAATTTGTGCATGGGTGCGGTCCCTAGGCCTGGCTGGCGATTGAAGCGCAAGTGTCTGGCGTGGAAGGGCAGGTCCCAGCTGACCTCTGGGCCCTGGGCAGCACCTGGGTCTCTGGGCCCCCACGCGCCCCCTTCCACCTGAGTGCCCATGAGGAGATGCGGTGAGCGCAGCTGGATGTTGCAGGCCGGGGTGCAGCATGGGCCTCTGGGCTGCCCAGCAGTGCCGAATGGAAGCTGGGTGGGCAACGTGTTCTCTCCCCACTGGCCTCATAGACTGGCTCCTGCACAAACCCACAGAGAGCCCGACCGGCCCCCACGATCCCAGCAGCTGCGGCTCAGCACACCCGGAAGAGGCTGTGCAGGTGCGGGGCAGGCTCCTTGCAGGCACCCGGCACCTGAGCCATGGCATCCTGGGGGAGGGTAGCAGGGGGAGTGAGAGCGAGCTCAGCAGACACCCTGCACTCTCACTGCACTTCTGTCCCCATCACTCCCACCCCCCAGATAGCCAGCGAGAGGTCGCAGCCACCCCGCCCGGGTGCCGAGGGAGGTTGGTTGGCACCACCCACCCCCAATTCCCCGTTCCAGCCCGGGGCCCGGCCCCTGATTGGGTGGTCAGGGCTTGCCTGCTGCTGGTCGCTGACTGCGGGGCAATCGGGCCCCTGTTTGCACCCGCTTTGGCCTGGCACCACCTGCTCACCTGCTTCACCATCTCACCATGGTCCCACTCTTATTGGGGCCTATTGGGACCAGCAGTGCCTCCGCTGCCACCCGCTGCCAGCGCTACATTGCTGACGCGCACCATGTTCCACGCCGCCCCCTGGTGGTCAGCACACATCATAGCGAGCCGTCAAACAATTTGCATATTAAGTTTTTATTATATAGGATGCCCTCTAAACTGTAAGTTACTCAGAAAAATCTCTGAATTAATCACTGTTCATGTCTGTTGCTTGCAATCAGTGAACTCTGTGAAATCATATGCTAATTCCTACATATATGGGTCAGATTTTGTATTCTTTAGTCTAATCCTTGGTTCCATTTATATACTCCAAAACCAATTTTACAAATTTATAATATTTATTTTTTTGTTTGCTAGAAAGCAAAATTTCCCTCTTTATGCTTTAAAAAAATTTTCTTCCTAAAGCATCTTTGGCTACTATCTGACTTCTATGGAACTCTTCACAAACAGGAGCCCTGCAAATAGTTGGCTATATAATTCTCTCTCTTTGTATCTCTTTGTATTATTTGGAAGACTTTTTACATAGTCTTCCAAATAAACTTAAAATTTCAAGTTCCAAAATAATATTCCCATTGGCATACAACTTGGCATATAATGGGAACTGTATTGAAAATTAGAGAGAAGTTGGCTGAGTTGCTGGAGACCCTTGGGTTGAAGAGAAGGTACGAATGAAAGTGGGAACTAGCCTGGACCTGAAAAAGAGACCTAAAGCTGAGTGGTGGAAGGACCTAGTAAAACAGTTTGCTAGCATCTGGTGTGCTGCAGTTCGTATTCTCTTCTCATTGCCCCTAAAGTAACTTATTAGGACCAGGAGTCCACACTTCTATACATAAATATTGTCAGATATTAAATGTTGAAGTCTATAATGAAACTTTAGTCAAGACAGATTATACTGTAGTTCCTGAATATACTGCAAGCCCATTGCTATAATTTTGCTGACTTACTACTCAAAGTATGACTGAAGATGTTATCTTTGAGTAATGAAGTGTTATGTGATTTGGGTGTTTTTAGAAATGCTTTTTCTCCCTCCCAGTTAGGTCATTTGGAGTGTTCTAGCTAATGGCTGCCAAAATGGGGTCATGTGAGATTATAGTTACTGAACTCAGCATCAGAGGCTTCCATCCATGGCTATCTACCAGATGCTTTCTCCCAAATATTACCTTTTTTCTTGGTGCAAAGACTTAATTTTATTGCCTTTTTCATTAATCTCTGGGGCTAACTTGGCCATGTTTTACTGAAAAGTTTCACACCTATCTATTTCCCATCTGATTCTCAGGTTTTCTCATAATGTCCAAGGCAACTTTCTCTCTCTCTCTCTATGGAATCCACGGACTAGCCCATACGTTCTTCCAGTATACCACTTTATAGCTCCAGTGTCTAATACCATACCTGGTTCTCAGAAAGCATGCAAGGAATGTATGTAGAATAATGTATACTTAGAAATATAGTTTTTTAACAAGCTATATTTTTTCCAGGTATTCAGCAAACATTTATCGATCAATTACCACATGTCAGACATTATATTAGGTGCTGTGGATAGAGCAGTGAACAAGACAGACAAAATCCTGCCTTTCAATATGTCATATTCTAGTGAGAGCAAACCATAAATCCCTGAACAATTGCATTAGTAAAAGAATTTCCAAAAGACGACATAGATCAGGGATGAGGACCAAGTTCAGAGCCTCAGGTAAAATGTAGAAGAATAAAAGAGATTGGGCCTGGCCTGTGAAGCTTATTCGTTGAGCTTCAACTCAGGAACCAAGAGGCCACAGGTTTGACTCCTGGTCAGGGCACATGCCAGGGTTGGGGGCTTGATCTCCTGTGGGTGTGTGTGTGTGTGCAAGGGGCAGCCAATCAATGATGTTTCTCTCTCATCGATGTTTCTATCTATCTCCCTCCCTTCCTCTCTCTCTATAAAACCAATACAAACATGAAATAAAAAAAGAAGTTGGGAAGTGAACATAAGAGACTGAGAAATGGCTGCCACTGAGACAGGTGGCAATCTAAATGGTTGTGGTGATTTGAAAGACTAGAGAAAAGGATTTAAGGAGAGAATGCTCAACTATGTCACATGCCACTGAGAGTTCAAGTGAGAAAAAGAGATCAAGTGAGAAATGGTCATTGACTTTAGCAAAATATAGATCATTGGTTCTAGTTATTGTCTTTGGTCATGTTGTGTCAGCTCTTATGATTAAAATTCCAGATAGGTACATTCAGACTGACTTGGATGAGGTGATTTGACCATCACTCTTGCTTCAGCAGATTGAATTATATTATTGACAACCCCATACAAACTCCATGGAAGAAAGGATTGACAGTACTTCCCCAAAGAAGGTGGAGGTATTGTTAGTAGAAAATGGTTAGATATGATGTTAAGAGGTAAAAGAGCAGCTATTCAACACAATCATATAGAAATACTCAAATTAGTGATGGAAAAGATGGGTTACAACATTTTAAAAACAATCGAATGTTTTTTTTTTAAAAAAAGAAGTTTAGTCCATACCCTATATCACACATAAAAATATATTTAAGTATGTAAATAGTAAAACAATATTAACAATAATGACAAAACAATGCTGAAAATTTGACAGAATACATTAGAGAATGCTTGTGTGATATTGAAGTGTGAAAGGCCTTACTAATTAAGTGACAAAAAAAGCTACACAGGAAGAAAGTGACACATTTAAATTGGTAAACATTTTTAATTCAATAAAACAATAAGGTTGAAAGATTTGCAGGGTGAAGTGATGAGGAGAGTTAGATGTTGAACTCAGTTGGAGGTGGTGAATAATGATTTTTTCACTTGTTAACCCATAAACATCTGTATTTTTTTTTACAATAAGCATCCTATATAATAAAAGCCTAATATGCTAAGTGTCCAATCGTTCGCCATTTGACCATTCGACCAGTCCCTATGACGTGCACTGACCACCGGGCAGATGCTGCTTCAACCAGTAGGTTAGCTTGCTGCTGGGGTCTGGCCAATCGGGACTGGGCGAGATGGGCCGCACATGCCCTGGAGCCCTCCCACAGTCCCTCCCTGGCCAGATTGTGCACCAGTGGGGTCCCTTGGCCTGGCCTGTGTCCTCTCGCAATCTGAGACCCCCTCAGGGGATGTCAGAGAGCTGATTTCAGCCCAATTCCCAGAGGCCAGGCCAAGGGACCCCACTGGTACACGGATCCGTGCACCAGGCCTCTAGTTTATTATATTATATTAAAAAAAAAATAACCAAAGGCAAAAATTGATGGTGACAGATCTATATCTATATCGTCTATATCTATTTATAACTATGTCATCTTTGCCAGCAATTGTTGCCATTGGTATTCTCTTCCCTCCAAGGTTACTTGTAAAGTGAGAGGCCAGCTACCCATTTTCCCACTTTATTTGGTGCTCAGTACCAGGAACATACAGAGTAATCAATAAATGCTTATTTTTTGTTTTTTGTTTTTTAAGCTAAAAGTGGTTTTAATAATTCTCTTCTACTGGTAAACACTGTATACAAATAGATATGAATAAGAAACCTTTTAAATATCCCAACAATATTGATTCAAGACTTCTTTGATAAGATCATAGTTTGAAACATAGATTTTTGTCTTTCAATTTTATTTTAGAAGTTTGATACTTTCAAAACTGCCAGCAACTTCTGTACCTTTATCTAACACTTAAGAATTCCTGTGCCTCGATTCGATGGGGTGTGTGTGGGGGGGAGGGGGGGTTGTCCACTTGGCACTTTGTTCTCCCCAGAATCCTGGGTACCAGCCCCTGAGCCGGCCCAGCATCAGCCGGGCAAGAAGAGAGGCCCGAAGGCCTCTGCCTCACTTGCCTCCTCTGCTGGAGCGAGAGGAAGAGGGAGAGATAGAAACATCAATGATAGAATTACAGGAGGAGAGACCAAGATGGCGGCATAGGTAAACACCGCAGACTGCTGCCGCAAACAACCACTTCAAAAATACAACTAAAAGACGGAACGGACATCACCCAGAACCACAGGAAGGCTGGCTGAGGAGAGACTCTTCAACTAGAAGGAAAAATAACAGCACACCGAGGCTCAGAGGAGGCGCAGTGTGGAAAATACTCAGGTGCGGAGGTGCGCGCGCAAAGCGGGCTGGTGGCTGAGAGCGCGGTTGTCGTTTTCGGTCAGGGGGGAGTCTCAGACTCTGAGCTCCAGATACGGGCGAATCGCTGGGGACTCGGACTCAAACGGGAGAAGCGGGAGTGTCTGGCATCAGTTGGAAGGCAGCTTTCTCTCCGAGGTTTGCAGCGGTTCCTGGGGTTCTGAGAAGCAGAGCCTCTGGGAACTGGACTGAGAGCGGCCATAACTGCTCCCTCCACCCGCCCTGTTGATCCCGCCCCGCCCAAGCCCTGCGCAGAGCCATTTGCCAGATCGCCTCAGGCAAAGGCTAGATTAGCACCTCCCCAGAGGACAGAAGTTTTCCGCGGCAGACACAGCTGATTCACACAGCCAGTCGGCCTGGTGGTCAAATCCCTCTAGTATTAACTACAACAATCAAGGCTCAACTAGAACAAGACTGCGCACAAAGACCACTAGGGGGTGCACCAAGAAAGCATAAAAAATGCGGAGACAAAAAAACATGACAGAAATGGAGGATATAGAGCTAAAAAACGCAATTTTGAGGGCTTGCAATAAACTTTTGGAGAGCCTCACGAAAACTAATGAGACCCTCGATGCTATGATAAAGAAACAACTAGAAATTAAGCATACACGGTCGGAAATAAAGAATATTACACCCAATAGCAGACCAGAGGAGCGCAAGAATCAAGCCAAAGATTTGAAATGCGAAGAAGCAAAAAACACCCAACCGGAAAAGCAAAATGAAAAAAGAATCCGAAAATACGAAGATAGTGTAAGGAGCCTCTGGGACAGCTTCAAGCGTACCAACATCCGAATTATAGGGGTGCCAGAAGAAGAGAGAGAGCAAGATATTGAAAACCTATTTGAAGAAATAATGACAGAAAACTTCCCCTACCTGGTGAAAGAAATAGACTTACAAGTCCAGGAAGCGCAGAGAACCCCAAACAAAAGGAATCCAAAGAGGACCACACCAAGACACATCATAATTAAAATGCCAAGAGCAAAAGACAAAGAGAGAATCTTAAAAGCAGCAAGAGAAAGAGACTCAATTACCTACAAGGGAATACCCATACGACTGTCAGCTGATTTCTCAACAGAAACTTTGCAGGCCAGAAGGGAGTGGCAAGAAATATTCAAAGTGATGAATAGCAAGAACCTACAACCAAGATTACTTTATCCAGCAAAGCTATCATTCAGAATTGAAGGTCAGATAAAGAGCTTCACAGATAAGGAAAAGCTAAAGGAGTTCATCACCACTAAACCAGTATTATATGAAATGCTGAAAGGTATCCTTTAAGAGGAGGAAGAAGAAAAAGGTAAAGATACAAATTGTGAACAACAAACATGCATCTATCAACAAGTGAATCTAAGAATCAAGTGAATAAATAATCTGATGTACAGAATGAACTGGTGATTATAATGAATCAGGGACATAGAAAGGGAATGGACTGACTATTCTTGGGGGGGAAAGGGGAATGGGAGATGCGGGAAGAAACTGGACAAAAATCATGCACCTATGGATGAGGACAGTGGGTGGGGAGTGAGGGCGGAGGGTGGGGCGGGAACTGGGAGGAGGGGAGTTATGGGGGGGGAAAAAAAGAGGAACAAATGTAACCTGAACAATAAAGATTTAATTAAAAAAAAAAAAAAAAGAATTCCTGTGCCTCAAGGGGGACATTTTTCCATCTCTAATTTGTCTTTAACTGGTTGATATTCTTCACAGTGACTATTTCTAATGTCACCCTACATCTACTCCTACATTTCTTTTAACATCAGATCCCTGCATTTATGGCCAACGAGAGGGCCTACTACATTGTTATTGATCTAAGGTTTGGACTCCTTAATCAAACGGGTGAGTCAGAAGCTCTCTAGTATTTTCATATTTAGCAAAGATAACCATGTTGCCTTCTAATGATGGCAACATCTTAGAAGGAAGGTCCATAGTTGCCTTTTGTTCAAATCCTGCCCTTCTCAAATCTGGGCTATCTATCTCTTCCTTCAATTAGTGAGCCCCCATCAGCGTCTTCCCATTAAATCACTCTTGCTTTCTCTACCTTATTACTTGATTATTTTACCACTCATCTTACTCTCTGTACACTTTTAGTTGTGCCATTGTGATTTCAGCATCAATCTGGCTATTCTTTCACCACTAGACCTTTCTGAGTCTCTAATGTTCTTATTCTTCATTCCAGGTAAATTACATATTTGAATGGTCATTACAATAGCTGAACCCCATCAT
The DNA here is from genome assembly GCF_000412655.1 of Myotis brandtii. NCBI lineage: Eukaryota > Metazoa > Chordata > Mammalia > Chiroptera > Vespertilionidae > Myotis > Myotis brandtii. The sequence continues at coordinate 1,254,460 of NW_005353916.1, read as the reverse complement.
CTCATGTTCAAGTATATGGCTCTCTGACCACCACCCTTTTTAAATTTTAGTTCAACCTTGAACCCAGTAACCTCACAGGAACTTTCTGACCCATTGACTCTACGCTTTGTTCATTGTCATTCGTCCTTCTCCTTACATTCCTTCTTTAACGGGTCAAATCTGACCCAGTATTACAATTATTCCCTTGTTATATTCTCAATTTCTTGACCTTCTCTCTTTTTGTCAAAACTTTTGGCAAAACTCTCAAACCTGATTAAAACTAACTGCCCCTACTCAGTTCTTGCACCCAAGCTGCAGAACATGGCTGGGAAAACACAATCATACTGATTATTCACAATGTACATTTATTACTGTAGGTTGTAGAATTATTAAGCCTTAAGATATTGTTTAAGAGGTTCCTAGTGTTACCTACAACCCCAATATTTATTTCTCTAATCTAATAACTTCTGTTCACAAGGCAATTTCACTCATTCTCTCTCTTCAAACTCCCTATAACTTCTCCCCACTTTTTATTACTAGCTGATAAGAATTTTTCATTATTAGCTGATGAATTCTTATTTCATGAAGAATTATTTCAAGCATCTACATAGTTCACCAAGGGAAAAAAATTCAAATATACCTATTTTTACCCATATATTTTGCTTTCCTTCTCAATTCTCAGTCCTTCTAAAGGTCAATTTCTCTTTTGCCTTGAACTTCATCCATTTGTGATAAGGATTTTGTGCCTGAAATTATCTATACCTAAAGCCTCATTGCTCTTTCCTTACTTGCTACAACATACATATAAAAATGATAGAACATGCATCTTGTAAAAATTGTCCCATAATTCTTTATCTCTTTGCAGTTTTGTTTTGTTGTTGTTTTTTAAAGTAAACCTACTTAAAAATTGTCTAAATTTACTGTCACTTCACTTTCTATTCTGTCATGTTTGATTGAATTTACTCCAATGAAACTTTTGTTCTAACTTAAATAGTTTTTCTCAGGGTTACTAATGATAAATTCAGTGTTTCTCAGTCTCCATCCTAACTGCTCTCTCAGCAATAATTGACACAGTTAATTGATCCTGTCTTCTTGAGACATCTTCTTCACTTTAGTTCTAGCATTTTCAACTTTCATTTATCTTTATCCTTCTTGGATTCTTCACTGAATCATTCTTATCTTCCAATCTCTAAATATTGGAGTATGTCAGTGTTTAATTCTTAGGTGTATTTTATCCTCTATCTTCAATCAGCAAGTGATTTCATCCAGTTCTATGGATTCAAATACAAGAACTCTCAGATTAATTTCCATAGCCCTGACTTGTGTGTCCAACTACTTATTCTATATTTTTACTTGGATATCTAATTGAGATCTCTACTTAATATGTACAAAACCAAAGTTCTTGATTCCCATTACAACTTGCCCACCCTGGTATTCTCCATCTCAGTAAATGGCAAATCCATTTTTCCAACTATCTCAGACCACACATTCTCCATTTGATACACATTTATGGAGCGCTTACTATTTGTCAAAGACTGTTCTATGTGCTTGAACACACCATTGAACAAAACAATTGAAGATCTCTTCTACTGTACTTACATTTTAGTAGTAATCATAAGCTTAAATACATACCTTTCTCTTTTCTCTTATATCCAAATCCATCAGCAAATCTTGGCTTTTTCCTTTCAAATGTTATACATATTTCAATCACTTCTCTTAATCCCATTCCTACCTATGTAGTCCAAGCTACCATTTCCAATGTGAACCAATCAGGTTATAAGTGGTTCTCTTGCTTTGACCCTTGCATACCTATAATGTCATTTCCCTACAGCAATAAGACAGATTCTTTGAAATAGAAGTTAACAAATAATACTCTGCTATTCAAATCCCTCCAATAGCTTTTTGTCTCACTCAGAGCAAATTCTAAATTCTTAACTTGACCTACATGCTCAATGTGATCTGCTCTCTGCTATCTTTATGGATTTGTCTCCCCCTTTTATCACCCTGGAACATTTATTTTCTCCACACTGATCTCTTTGCTCATCCTTGAATATTCTAAAATGTTCCTGCCCCAAGGTCTTTGCACTTGCTTTTATAACTTTTAAAAAATGCTCATATTTTTTGCTCTCTCATTTCACTCTGGTCTCTGTTCAAATGTTCCCTTATAAAAAAATTATTTAATTGAACCCCAATGTAAAATAATGCCCACCCCAGTCACTCTCTCCCTTACCCTATTTTACTTTTCTCCATGCATTTTTCATTACCTGGCATATGGTACAACTATCAGTTTATTGCACCTCTCTTCCTCTCCCCCGCTTAGAATACGAGTATCATAAAAGCAGGAGTCAAAGTATCCCAAGAGCCTGGAGTAGTACCTGCACATTTTGGTAGTTCATAAATAATTGTTAAAATATTTATTGAACAACTAGTCAAAGTTGGCTTTTTCCAAAAACACTAAAGGAAAATTCTATTGAATTCCCTGTCTTCATTTAAATATTTCCCATGATCCAAAAAAGACTCTACTCATTCTCAGTCTACTCTTTCTGTGAGCATGTAAATGAACTCATAATTATAAAAAACTTGTTCATATTTGGTTTGTTTTCCGTAAGGTATTCCACTTCCTTAGCTAAGTCTTGCCTAATATTGACTCACTGTAGTGCACTGAACTAACTCCTATGTAACAAAAATGTCATTAAATCCACAGGTAGTGTTGGATGAATACTGCTGCTCTCCTCCATCTCTGCCCACTCAGGCTCTGTATATACTTCTTTAACCATTTCTTATGAAATTTCTAAAGCTTTTAAATTGCTTTTATTTTTCTTTTCTGAATTCTCCCCCAAATTGGTGATCCCTCCCTTTCTACTCATCATGGCTCTCAGGTCTTCTTCCTATTCCCAAGAAAAATGAATACTTAGTTAAACAAGCATGGGGCAAAAGTACATTTACAGTTATTTGTATGGAAAATGATACAATAAATAATAAATAATAAAACAAGAATAAACTATTTTGCAACTGTAAACCTACTTTTGCCAATCCCTGTATGTCTAAAGGAAATTCAAATAGGATTTTTTTTTAAAAAGACAATTACTAGAATAATTTTTAAAATCTGGAATATTTATTCCCCTCTCATTTGTTTGGACTCTCATACTTTCTCTTCTTGTTACCTTTCCTTTAAAGTTAGACTCTTTTGTACACACAACCTGAAATTTAAATATATAACAAAGAAGATAGAACTGTATGCCAGCTCAATACACGGTGCTTTACACAACCCTGGCAATAGATAATACTGTATTGGCATGCTAGTCCAATTCTTTTCTTGCCCTACGTATGTATTTGTAGAAGTTTACTCATATATTCATTCCTTATATTTAATAAATATTCAGTCATATGTGTCTTGGGTTTAGTATGGAAGCCTGAAAACAGGGTGAGATTTGGCTTTTTTATTCTATCCTTGAGGCTGCTATACAGCAGGTTCCTTGCAATATACTGATAGCACTTTGAATCTTTCCCAAAAGGATGGGTAAAATGGACTAGAAAACAAAAGCATTAGAACTACATGGAATCTCATAGATTATGTGACCCTTATATAAGCCAATATTTTTCTTTACTTGTGATAAAAGTAAGCTCTAGAGAGCGTAAGTTACTTGCTTATGATCATATAGTTATTTAAGGATGGAGCTAGTCCCTAACCCATGCTTCCTTATTTTATATCAATTTTATACTGGACATTATCATTGATCACAGATCTGGAATTTATTCAGGAAATTGCCTGAAGAAATCTTGATGCTTTAAAATGAGATTTTAAAATATTGTATTTGAATTTGGGGGGAGAGGTTAAGATTACTTTGGTGCTTAGTAAAATAGAGTATGGTTCATTTAACAACTCTACTAGAACTGAAACTCACACTTTGTTTCTTTCTAGGATCATCATGCCATGTTAATATCACCATGAATTTAATAGTGAGATAAATTTTAATCAAAATAATCTTCTGTTAGCCTGGCTGTCTTGTAAGGAGTATTTTAGATTCTTGATTTCATCGCCTCTTTAACAAGGTTTGCCTTGAGCTAGTGAAAAACTGGTTTAATTCCTTTTTCTAAAGGTCATGGAAACATGCATGCTTAGTGAATTAGATGCAAATTCAATTCCCTGATCCCAATGCCAATGCTTCCTAGTTAAGTTCCTTTCCTATTCTTCACATGTAAGCTCACATCTGACAGCACAATATTGACTTTGGAGCTATGGCGAAAAATCACAATAAAACAAAAAACATTTGACATCTGCTTCATAGAGCAGACTTATAGGGAACTGGGTGGACAGAAGTATTCTTTATGAAAACGCTTTTCAGTACTATTATTTCTCTTTCCTTATGAGGCATTTGCATGAATTTTCCTTATTGTAGAACAGATCTAATTTGCCACTTAATATCGAATTAAATAAGGCAAGTTTAGATGCAACACAGGAGTTAAAAATTGTGATGTTGCAAAATACTTATTGAAATGCACAAATTCATCATGTTACATAAAGTAAAAAAAATTTATAAATCACTTTTGCACATTATGATTCCATTTTGTTTGTGGATATACAATGAATAGAGGCCAAATTTTAATAACGGTTATCTTTGGGTGGTGAGAGGCTAAGGATTTTATTTTTTTCTTCAAGTGTTTCTCGATTTTTCTAAAATTAGTACAGTGAATATGTCTCATTCTTTGATCCTAAAAAAAGAGATTATTAAAAATAAAGCTTGCTAACCTTAATATTATAGGAAATCTGAAATGTCTGAGTATTGCATTGTAAAATCAATCTTGTTTCATTTAAAAGCAGAAAAAATATATATGAATGATGCTCAAGAATTAGCAATTAATGTATTTTTCAACATCACGACGATTCTGAAGCCAAAGCATTATTAAAAGCTAAATTTTAATTGCATAGTATTCATTTACTCTATTTTTGAGCAAAATTTTCACCATAAAAATGATGATCTTGATTATTTTTGACAGAAGAAAATAATCTTGTTTAAAAAACTTAAGTCCTTAGAAGAGCTGATTCTTTTTAAAATTCAAATGCAACACTAGAATAACATAAAGGAAAAATTGTAAAGGCATTTGAAATATTATTGCCATTAAATATGAATAGTTTTAATTTGCTCTATTTTGTACAACTTTATCTATATGACTTTTCTACCTCTCGATTATTTCCTTGGGTTGAGTTCCAGAAATACTAGCTTAAAGAATATAAACATATTTATAGTAACTTTTTTTCCTGAGTTGTTCAGTTAAACTTCAGATAGCTGAGAATTAATTAATACTTCTTGCAAACATACATTCACATGAGGTTATAATGTCACTTTAAAATGTTACTAATTTAATAATATCAGAGAGTAACATTTTTTTCAATTTACATTCTTGTAATAACCAGTGAGTTTGAGCATTTTCCCATATGTTTGTTTACTAATTATCAACTGTCTCCTCATCATTTTTACCTTGATGTTTTCTTATGAATTTTCATGAGCTCCTGCAGAAGAATTAACCCTGTCTTATAAATATTTTCTTGGTGTACTTTTACATGTTTTTTTCTATGATATACAAATGTAAACTTCTTACAATTTAATCTGCTAATATTATCGCCATTTTTCCTATTCTTTTACATTTTAAAGCATTGCCATATTTCACACAACCACCAAACATGCTTTTTTTAGGTTGACCAGTGTAAACAGATATGTTGTGGTCTTGTTCTATACCAATCTTGGAACTATATTCGTGATTCCATTTTATTTCTCAAAATATAGACTTGAGTCCACAATATGCTCATGAATAATATAAACTGCTAACAATTTCATAGGGAAAAAAGAAGAGGTAGTGCAACATCCATAAGTTTTGCATGGCAAAAGTTAGTAAGTATTTCTAATAGGTATTCCCACCCCAACCCCAAATTCCCTTCGTATATGCAAAAATAAAAAAAAAACACACAAAAAACCCTTCTTCTTTCTTCTTCTATCCTTCTGTTTTTTTTCATACTCTCTGAAATATTTTCTATTTTCTCAAACAATTCGGTGTTTGCTCCAATTCTGCCTGCCTAATCTCAGTTACAATGACAAAAAAAGCTCTACATGTAAATGAACTTGATTTCTTAAAACTCTGCGTTATTGCTCAACCTTGCTTCTAGACTTGTACATCCCACCCCATGCAGCTAATCAATGAAAAATGCTTATTTCTTAGGAGCAAATTCAGCTTCTAAGAAAACCACAATATTTTTACTGACCCTTTTATTGATATTGCATTACAATATTGTTTTTTTTATTATTTAATCCTTTCTTCCAACTGTAATTTATTTTTGTATAAATTATGGAGCAAAATTAATTATCTTTTAAAATGCTAGCTAGGTAAACACATATATTAAATACATATTCAAATTAGTTAATTCAAATTTATTGAATTTGGGCAAGCTGCTGAAGATCTCTGCTTTTAGAAAACTCACAGGGAAAAAAAGAGGCATAGAACTCACTATAATCAAATATGGCCAGTACTGTAACAGCAATACGTATAACATGTTATAGGAAACGTGAGGTTAACAGAAATCGAAGGATAGGGGATGGCTTCATAAGGTGACAAACTGAAGGGCAAGTAGAAGTGGGGGAAGAAGAGAAAGTGGGATGGACTTTAAGCAAGATGGAAAAGAGGAAATGCGAAAAGAGTAAGTGAAACAACACATGAATTTTCAGTTTAACTCCTTGTTCTTTCAAGAAGCAAATATCCCTGCACGCATCAAGAAGAAAGCCAACCTAAAAGTATTTTCACGAATAGGACTTGGCTTTCCTGGAATGTAGGCAAGGATAATACTCTATTACTGTTGGGTTAATAAAAAATATTAACATTTGATATGACTACTATTCTGATGATGATGCTGGTGGCACGGAGATAGTTTCACTTTTCCCTCAAAGCAAAACCAATAAAGCAGAATTTCTACAGAAAACAACTAGCTTTAGGCAAATCAATGTAACTTAAAACTTTTTGATAGTAACTATAAGGAATAGACTTTTTATGGTTTTACTGTAGACTACTAATGTCTCATTTTCAATTTAAAAACATAAATAACTAAACTTACTAGAAATTATATTTCAAAGATTATATTATGGTGTTTGTCTAAATAGCATAATGAGGATCAACTGAAGACTTAGAAATTATGGCATATTCTATGCTCAGAATAGAAAAAAAAAAGCTGAAACACACACACACACACACACACACACCACATCCTGAAATATTCACAGAGGCCCATAGGATATTTTTTAGAACACACATTTTTCTCTAGCAGGCATACACACAGAGCCCACATTTTATGCGACCATTGGCATAACAAGTAATAAATTATTTTTCGTTTTCAGAAGTATATGCATAGATCTGCACTCATGATTATTTGGTGAATTTAAGAAAGTAACTATATAGAATTTGAAAGTCATGCAGTTTGTAGAATTGTTCAGGCCTATTCATAAAGACTTATTTCCCTGGACTATCTTTAAAAACACATGTGTATGAGTGTGTCTTTTCTCATACTTCATTTTTCTTATATACTGTGACATAGTAAGAGGCAATAAAAGAACCAAAGCAAAATGGTCTATGTATAAGAAGAAAAAAAATTAAAAAGAAATAATATTTTTATTCATTTCTTTCTACAGCAAGCAATTATTTTTTAGTAGATATTTCTTTTTCTTCTCTCTCCTTTGCATTTACACTCAAAGTGGTTGAAGAAAGATACAGCATCAGTGTAATAAAAATATAGCTAGTTTACAAAAAGTAAAAACCATTTGCCTGGTGAGTTTGAAAATGCGGAAAGTAGCCATCATATCGTCCACTAATTCATTAGGTTGAGTTTGCTTTCTGTAGGGAAAAAATAGCTCGAGCAGAGACTTATCGGAAAGATCTAAAGTTCAGTTTTGAAACTTGTCTGGAAGTGGAGTACATTTTATGCAACCAAATACAAAGCAATTCATACATTTATAAATCCATGGAAAGCTCAACCGGTCCAGAAGGCACCGGTTACTCGTGGTGTCTAGACATGGAGAAACTATGACCTCAGTTAGAGCAACCCAATATTTACTTTTCCTTTCCAAAGAGCAGTGTGCCTCATGATCTCAGGAGCAGGGCAGCTGAGAGAGGGGCAAAAACAAATTCCACACTCGGCGGCAATCTTCAAACACAGTGTGGGCACAGACACTACAGAATTTAGGAAAATTTTCATGAGGAGACCTACTTAGACGACGTACAAAAATATTTCTGTTGGAAAGCCATCTTTTTCTCTCTTCATCACTAGAAAAAGGTGCATATCAAAATCAATTCGCTCCTTCAGCAATTAAGGACCTAATGAACATTCCATGCCACTGAGCATGAGAAACATCTGGAAGTCTGTCTGCTGTTATGCTGTGGACGCTCACTTGATGATCTCTCACTGAGCCTCTGAATTGCTAGTATCACAGTTTAATGCTCTCAGTAGATCAGGGCATTTTACCTAAATTTGACAGTTTGGGGTGCCATCCAACTAAGTCATAGTAAATGACCTCCTCCTCCCTTTTTAGTTTTCATGGTGAAATCAGGATACGTGGGATCATACAGGCTCTGCATAGATTTGAATCTCCTCAGAAAGAAGTACAAGTTTTCTAAAACTCCATTCTAAAGTGGCTTTGCGTGTTAGTAACATCTGAAGTGTGCCTGTTAGTAACATCTGAAGTTTGCACAAAGCACCACAGCGTGGACATCTTCTCTAGTGCCGACAGGCATCACAGGCTCCGTCATGCCAGCTTCCTCTGGCTCAGGCCCGGGGCGTTTCATGCCGGGGCCTGAACTGCTTAATAACAAAGGGGCTTCCTCCAAATTCTGTGTATCTCACCAGACGTGTAAGTCTTTAAGCCATAAACATATATCCCATTATGGTTCTTAAGAGACCTTAGAAAAATATCATCAAAAAAGAGAATTAAAAAAATAAAATGCCTCCTTCCCAATCATCAATCAACCCACCAAACAGAAAACAACATAAAAGGTCTTGCTGAGTTACCAGCAAGGTGATGGCTTTGTTTTGTTTCATACAAACATCATGCATATAAAGGGGGATGCAGAGATCTGACTATTTCAGACAAGAGGAGAAGCAAGTGAGATGGGATTGTGAGGCCCAAAAGTCAAGCAAGAAGGTGATAGGAAGGAAATAGCTCTGACGTTGGGCCAGGTTGAGGAGGGAAATGAAGAGGAAGAAAACTGAGGAGCCCTGAGGGGTGGCTGTTTTCTCTGAATATCAGCTTATTGTATCTGAATGTACTGAAGCTAAGCTTTTTAATGATGGCTGCAAAATAATATTGGGGATGTTCACAGCCTTTGTGTTTTGGTCCATGAACTCCAAGGCCATTCTTGAATGAAAGGAGAGATGGCTCAAGAGCTTCCTTTGTATGAGCAGAGGTGTGTGACCTGGGGTTGGATTTTAGGAAACAAATGTGAACAGAAGCTGAAAGTACCACTGTGGGGATGTGGGATGGCGGGGGATGTACTCTGATCGCAGGAAGTGTTATCGTCCCCCTCTCTTTCTTCACAACTGATGAGGCCCCTAGGGAAACTGCTATGTTCCCACAGCCAACCTTATGTCAAATAGGAGTAAAAAAATGAGACACAAGGCCCTGGCTGGGTGGCTCCGATGGTTAGAGCATCTAAACGCCAAGGTTGTAGATTCGATCTCCTGTCAGGGCTCATACAAAAATCAATTAAAGAATGCATACGTAAGTGGAACATCAGATCGATGTTCCTCTCTGTCTCTTCCTCTCTTTAAAAAAAAAATAACAAAAGAAAAGAGATGCGCCCAAAGTCACATAACTTATGAAGAGTAAACAAGGACACAACATTTGACATTTTCTCTGTCAGGTGAGAGCACCTATCATGCCTGGCAGTCAAATCACCCACCTGGAGTCTCTTCCCATGGTGGGGGCAAGATAAAACCCCTGCCTTCGCACTACCTCAAACTGATGCTGGTCAGAAGCTTCATAATTTACTCGGAGAAGAATCTGCAGGTGTTTCCACTGACTGCATATTCCCCTAGAGAACAAGATCGGTGTCTTTGTTCCACCCCACATCTCAAACATTATTTCTACTTTTACTAAGAGATATTTCAGTAATCTTCTGAAATACTAATTTTTTTCTTTCTTAGAGCAGATATATTTGTTTTTCTTAGATTTAGGGTGAATAAAGTCTTGGTTTATAAAGAGGTTTAAATCTATTTTTTGGTCATAGATAAAAATATTCATGTTGTGCCTTAATAAATTCTATGAGCCATAGGAGTAAAGAATGCAGTTTTGAGATCAGATTATTCATAGGTGAAAGGTCAGGGCTCCTTTGTAGGCAACTGACTTGAACCTACCAGAACCTCAGATTTCTCTTTTGTAAGATAAACGTTGATGTATATAAAAGCATAAAACACAGGGGGATGCATATTATATTTTAAAACTTATTTTTTATGTTCATTTACTCTTGTGGGATTTCTGTGTGGTTAGAATGAGGCTGGTATTTTTAAACTATATGCTGAGAAAGAGAGGACTCAGGTGTGAGGATTGGGGAACCGATAGTAAGTTGGAGAGTGTGGGACGCATCCAACGAAGGCAGTTTCTATTTAGATTGGTCCAATTATTATATGTAGAAAAATAGGCTCAGTGTTGCTAGATTTATGTAATAGATATTTATTGAGAAGGTACTATATTTACATTTTAGACAATGAACAAAACTAACAAAATCCATGCTCCCCACCCATTGGCTTTCATAAGTGAGTTCCATACTAAAGTTCTTAGGTGCCATAGAGAAAAACAAAACAGAGAAGGGTGATAGGGAGCTTGCCGAGTACAATGTTTGAATGGATAGTCAGGAGGAGAGTACAAACAAGGTAAACTGTAAAGACTTGTGGAGCGAAGACTTAAAGGAAGTGAGGGCAAGATCATTATACATATCTGCACGTGGAGTGCCCTGGGTTCTAATAAAAATAAATCTTGATTTATCAGGTAAAATGAAGGAAAGCGACATCCCTAATTTTTAATCTTTTAATTAAAAATTATTTCAAACATTAGATAGACCACTAAACATCAATAGACCACATTTATATGTCAGGTAGTCTGTTTGAGACTTCTGTAAAATCCAACTTGTCATCCATTTAATATTATTTTTCAATGCAAAAATGTCAATTCTGCATTGTATGGCCACTTTAATCCCAATAACCTTCTTTCCATTCCTCTTTGCCATTGAACATTAGATACAGCAGATTCTCATAGCTTTTTGCTAGAATCCTTATGGTACATGTTTATGATTGCATTTCTAAATGATGATCCTGTCACAGTTGTAGCTGACATTTAGATTCTCAATACTAGGACTTGGGTAATATTTTGTGGGAGAAACAAGGGTGTTTGTGGTATACTACCTCCTGGGTTTTACTTTTCTGGAATTATTGTAGGTATAATATGCCTTGATTATTTACACAATAAACTTTACTGATTATTTTCGTTATCACTGACTATTATCTAGTTGGAGCTATTTAGCAAAATTGGACAAGCAATAGGCCTCTAGATTGCTGGGATGTAGCTTTCCTTCATTTTATGCTACTACCAGTAAGTATACTGATGGATCTAATTATCTTGAAGCCATCAGTTCCATATATTATGGGTTTTGTTTATTATTCTAAAATCTTTATGTTACATCAGCAGATTGTAGCCACACTCCACTGGCATATTATTGTCTCTGAATCAGCTGGGTAGTTATGCCATGAAAATTTACACCACTTAAAATAAAGAAAAGGGGTCCATATGGTTTTTTCTAGCTCCACCAGCTTTAATTGGATCAAAAATGGAAATGTTTATCATAGGCATCTCAGAGAATGATTGATGGCACTCATGTTAATACAGGTTATATTTCGTTACAGCAATTCTCTTGCCAAAATAAATTTCTATATAAGAAAAATTACTTTCAGGTCTCAGCATACAAGTGTACTTTCAAGTAACATTTAATTTATTCACATTTATTCACCCATCAGGGAAGGAATCAAGGAAGAGTTGACATTTGAGCAGGGCCTTAAAGGATTAGAAGACTGATAAAAATTGTACTTTGGACTAGAAAGGAGAAAAACTATTATAGGCTGAAGGGTCAAATTGAGAAAAACATTAAACACCAAGAAATTTTATAACATTAAAAGATTTAGCCAGATCTTTTTTGTTTGTCAGATTCCAGTCCAAGTAAAATCTTCTTTAGATGCTCTGCACAAGATACTCCCTGTTTCCAAGCAGATTATAGCCCCCCTCCTTCCCTTAGAGCTTCTATCTCACCATCTTCCTTATAGTGTGCTTATTTTGGCTTGTAATTGATTACATGCTTGTCTTCATACTAGCTGGTGCATTACTTGAGGGTGAAAACCTTATATCCTAACTATAAATTGAAGAGTAATAGCAACAGTACAATTTCAAATATTCATTGAATTTCTATTCTGTACCAGCCATTGTGCTCAGCAGTTCACATTCACATTCATCAGATAATCCTTGCTGTGTAATGCTGTGTTATAAAGAGTACTACTATCACTTTCAACATTTTACAAATGAGGTAAATGAGTACAAATGGGTTTAGGACACTTGCCCTGGGTTCCATTAGTGAGTGACAGAACTGGGATGCAACATAAGCATGTCTGACTCAAAAGCATATAATCTACTCCCCATGGTGCCTTGCTTTCTATTCCCTAGCTCTATGCACATGCTAAGTGCTCAAGAACCGGGTGTTGAATAAAGAGAGGGATGCATAGTGAAGTGTTTCAAGTATATGATAGAGGAAAGTATGAAAAAAAACTTGTATGACTTCCCTGTGGTTAAAAATATCTGTCTGTGCATCAGTGAAGAACCTCCACAGTGTTGGCAAAACAAACAACCTCTTGGAGTTTTCAAAACGGGATTTGCCCTGCATGAGTTTAAAGTAGAAATCCTCAGGGCATTCCTGCAAAGGCACATCCGCCCAGACTTGAAAGGCAAGTCCCTCCAATCCTTCTAATGATGGCAGAATCTAAACCTGCTACAGAGGCACCACATCCAGCTCTCTAAACAATCTTACCAGCATCCTCCAGAGTCTCATTTAATCTTAAACAGTAAGAAGAGCCCTTACAACCAGTTTCTGGAACAGAGCCCAGCTCCCACAGTGCCTGCTGCAACAGGTCCCCTTGACTTGTGACACGTGCTCAGGATGGATGAGGGCAGGGTTCGCAAGCACTGCTCTAGGGGGTGCAGAAACAGGGAGAGCAGAGGCAAGGTGGGCAGAAGAAACATGTGAACAGACAAGTTGGGGCCAGATACAGGTGAGTAGGACACAGCCAGGAAACCACAGCAGCACCTGCGGCTGCAGCATTGGCTACAGACTAATCTGCTGCAGATTTAGTAAATGAATTGGGCAATATAGCAGGATACAAAATTAACCCCCAGAAATCTGTGGCATATTTATACACCAATTATGAACTCTCAGAAGGAGAAACTAAACAAACACACAAACAATCCCATTTATCATTGCAACAAAAACTTAAGATACTTAGGAATAAACTTAACCAAAGAGGTAAAAGATCCATGCTTGGAAAACTATAGAACATAGAAAAAAGAGACAGAAGAAGGCATAAACAAATGGGAGAATATACCATGTTCATAGATTGGTAGAATAAGCATCATTAAAATGTTCATATTACCCAACGCAATCAATAGATACCAATGGCAGATTTCACAGATCTAGAACAAACACTCCAAAAATATTTTTGGGACCAAAAAAGACCCTAAATAGCTGCAGCAATCTTGAGAAAGAAGAACAAAGTTGGAGGGATCAAAATTCCAGATATCAAGCTATACTACAAAGCCACTGAAATCCAAACAGCCTGGTACTAGCACAAGAATAGGCATATAGATAAATGGAACAGAACAGAGAACCCAGAAATTGACCCAAGTCATTATGCTAAATTAATATTTGATAAAGGAGACAAGAGCATGCAAGAGAGCAAAGATAGTCTCTTCAACAAACAGTGTTGGGATAATTGGGCAGGTATATGTAAAAAAAATGAAACTAGACCACCAATTTACACCATACACAAGAATACACTCAAAATGGATAAAAGATTTAAATGTAAGTTGCGAAACCATAAAAATCCTTGAAGAAAATGTAGGCAGCAAAATATCAGACATATCATGCAGCAAATTTTTCACTGATACTATGCCTAGAGAAACAAAGGAAAAAATAAACAAATGGGACTACTTCAAATAAAAAGCTTCTGCACAGCAAAAGAAACTGGCATCAAAATGAAAAGGGAACCTACTGCATGTGAGAACATATTTGCCAATTATATATCTGATAAGGGGTTCATTTCCAAAATATATAAAGTACTCATCCAACTCAACAAAAGGAAGACAAGCAAACAATCCAGTGAAAAAAATGGGCAGAGGATCTAAATAGATAACTTCTCCAAAGAGGACATACAAATGGCCAAGAGATATGAAAAATGCTCAATGTCACTAATCATCAGAGAGATGCACATTAAAATGACAATGAGATACTACACACATCTGCCAGAATGGCTACCATCAATAAATCGACAAAAAAGTGCTGGCAAGGGTGTGGAGAAAAGGGAACCCTCATACACTGCTGGTGGAAATGCAGACTGGTGCAGCCATTATGGAAAATAGTGTGGAGTTTCCCCCAAAATTTTCAAAATGGAACTGCCTTTTGACCCAGTGTTCCCACTTCTCAGAATATATCCTAAGAAGCCTGAAACATCAATCAGAAAGAATATATGCACCCTATGTTCATAGAAGCGCTATTTACAATAGCTAAGATCTGGAAACAGCCCAAGTGTCCATCAGTAGATGAATGAATAAAAAAGCTGTGGTACATTTGCACAATGGAATATTCTGTAGCTGTCAAAAAGAAGGATCTCTTACTCCTTGAGATAGCATGGAGGGGCCTGAAGAGTATTATCGTAAGTAAAATAAGTTAGTCAGAGAAAGAAAAATATCACATGATCTCACTTATAGGTGGAATCTAATGAAAAAAAAATAAACTGACAAAAAAAAAATAGATCCAGAGACATGGAAGAATGCAACAGACTGAGGATCATCAGAGGGAAAGGGGGTGGGGGAGGGAGGGAAAAGATCAACCAAAGAACTTGTATGCACATATGCATAACACATGGACACTGACAATAGTGAGGTGAAGGCCTGGGGCAGGGTTGGGCTAGAAGGGGTCAGTGGGGAAAAGAGGGGAAGTATGTAATACTTTTAATAATAAATATTTTAAAAAAATAAAATCGTAAAGAATATGATACTGCTTAGAACAGAAACTATCACCTTTTTCTTTTAAAAAAACAACAACAAAGTATAGTGTTAAAAATGAAGGAGTTGCCCTAACCAGTATGGCTCAGTGGATAGAGTGTCGACCTGTGGACTCAAGGGTCCCAGGTTTGATTCCGGTAAAGAGCATGTACCTTGATTGCGGGCACATCCCCAGTAGGGAGAGTGCAGGAGGCAGCTGATCCATGTTTCTCTCTCATCGATGTTTCTAACTCTCTATCCATCTCCCTTCCCCTCTGTAAAAAAACACCAATAAAATATATTTTAAAAAAATTGAAGGAGTTGAGGTTGCTGTCTACTCTGTACTCTTTTAGGTGACATTGTATATTGAATGCTGTATTAACAAAGTAAATGGAGGGCAGAGGACTAAGAAATTGGTGAGGGGATTTAAAACTGTAAAATAAAAAACATCTGAAGGAAGTGGGAATATCTAGCCTGAGGAATAGAAGACCTAGGAAAAGAAGAGACATGATGGTTAATCTCCAACATCTGAAGAACTGTAATATAGAATATTAATAGATTTCTATATGGCCCTGAAAAGTATCAGTCAGAGAGGCAAACTGCAGCTCAATAAGGAAAAGTGTCCTAAAAACTAGTCTACAAATTAGAAAGGGTTGTCCAGGGTCCACGTCATTTAAGTATTCAAATAGGGGTAGGCCAATAAATATTATTTGTCAGTTCAAGAATTCCACCACTTATTATATCTTGCCTGGGTCAAATCACTATGCCTCCCCACGTTTCAGTTTCCTTTCCTACCTTCCTTTCCACTCAAATAAAAAGAAGAGGAATTTTGGCCCTCCTCGGTGTGCTCAGTGGTTAGCCATCAGCCCTAGCACTCAAGGGCTGTGGGTTCTATTCCCAGTCAAGGGCATGTACCTGGTTACAATTTCATCCTGGACCTGGTCAGAGGGTGCGGGAGGCAACCAATCGATATGTCTCTCTCACAGTGGTGTCTCTCTCACTGTGAGGTTTCTCCCTCTCCCCCTTTCCCCCGCCCCTTCCTCCCTCCCTTCCACTTTATCTAAAAGCAGGTGGAAAAATATCCTCGGGGGAGGATTTAAAAAACAGGAATTTTGTAACATTTAGCCTCCTATCTCTCAGAGTTAAAGATCAAAATCTACATGAAAAAAATTATGAAAGTACTATCTGATGGAAAAGAACTACACAGGCTAAGGGCATATTCCCAACCTAATTCGTTTTTTATTCCTCCTTCAGAGTTTCAAATATTTGTTGAAGAAAATGTTTAAAAGGAAGTTAAAGAAGGGGGTTAACATGACAACAATAGTAAGGTGCTAGGATAACGAAGAAAACAGCCACTAAAGCAAACATCCAGGATGCTGATCAGTAATGTCACTGACTAGTCCAAGAAGGACTGGGCATAGTCAAATGGAGGAATAAACAGAAGTCATGACATGTTTTGGAGGAGGTGAGACTCTAGGGCAGACATTGCTAACCTAGAGCCAGCTGCCTGTTTTATAAATAAAGTTATGTTGGGACACACACACACACAATAAATAAATAAATCAACAAACAAGTGCTGGTAAGGATGTGGAGAAAAAGGAACCCTAGTATACTGCTGGTGGAAATACAGACTGGTACAGCCACTGTGGAGAACAGTGTGGAGTTTCCTCAAAACAATTCAAATGGAACTGCCTTTCCACCCAGTGTTCCCACTTGTAGGAATCCTAAGAAACCGGAAACACCAATCAGAAAGAATATTTATACCCCTATGTTCATAGAAGCACTATTTACAATAGCTAAGATCTGGAAACAGCCCAAGTGCTCATCAGTAGATTGATTAAAAAGCTGTGGTACATTTACACAATGGAATACTCTGCAGCTATAAAAAAAAGAAGGATCTCTTACCCTTTGAGACAGCATGGAGGGGCCTGGAGAGTATTATTCTAAGTAAAATAAGTTAGTCAGAGAAAGAAAAATATCACATGATCTTACTTATAGGTGGAATCTAATGAACAAAATCAACTACAAACAAAATAGATACAGAGACATGGTAGCATTCAACAGACTGAGGATTATCAGAAGGAAGGTGTAGAGGGGGAGGGAAGAGATCAACCAAAGAACTTATATGCATATATGTATAACCCATGGACACAGACAATAGTGAGGTGAAGGCCTGGGGAGTGAAGGGGAGGAGAATGGGAGGAAGTGGGGTCACTGGGGGAAAAAGGGGAACATCTGTAATACTTGCAGCAATAAAGATAATTTTTTTAAAAAAGGAGATCACATGTTTAGTATCTCTAATTATTAGGTAAATGTGAATCAAAACCACAATGAGACACCCCTTCACATCCATTAGGATAGCTATTATATATTAAAAAACAAACAAAGAAAAATAGCAAGTGTGGATGAAGATGTGGAGATACTGAAACTATGCAATGCTGGTGGGAATATAAAATGGTCCAGTTGCTATGGAAGACAGAATGGTGGTTTCTGAATTACTAAAAATAGAATTACCATACTATCCAGCAATTTCAATTCTGGGTATATACCCAAGAGAATTGGAAACAGGGACTCAAACAGATATTTGTATAACCAGGCTCATAACAGAGTGATTCATAATAGTTTAAAGATAGGAGCAACCCAAGGGTCTATTGGCAGATGAATGGATAAACAGAATGTGATAGAACATACAACAGAACAGTATTCAGCCTTAAAAAGGAAGGAAATTTTGAGCTATACTCCAATATGGTTGAATCTTGAAGACATTATACTAAGGGAAATAAACTAGTCACAGACTGTCCTGTATGATTCCACTTCTATGAGGCATGTGGAATAACTAAATTCACAGAGACAGAAAGTCCAGTGGTGGTTGGCAGAAGTTGTGGGGGAAGATGGGGTCTTATTGCGTAAAGAGTATGTACGCAGTTGGAGTTTCAGAAGATGAAAAAAATTCTGGCAATGGATGAAGACGGTTGCACAACAATGTGAATGTACTTATGCCACTAAACTATAGTATATTTAAAAATGCATGGTAAATTGTATATATATTACCACAATTCTAAAAATGCACTCAGTATTAAATACTGTATGTATGTGTTACATAAGTACACATATTTTATAAGGCTGTTTGTATAAATGATACACACTTTATCATATTTCATGGGTAAATTAAGAAGTTTTAACTGGTCATTTTTCTATATGTAATTATTAATTTTACAAGCTGAATTTCTAACCTAACTATTGTGTAGGATATGTAAGTCTACTGAATATACTCTTTCAGGTTTTGAAAAGATTGGTTATGGCAGAAAGGTGAAAAAAATGTACCTTAAATATATTCTATGGAATAAAATATAGGGCACACTATAATAGGTAACTGCCCAGATTCCCAAAAGTTTTTTTCTTGATTTATTAGGTCACTGAGTATCCAAATCTCAAATGACAACTCCATTTCCATTTTGATTGAGTGGCCATGGAGAGCTGGGTGCCTTTTGTTTGTAAGAATCATCTGTCAAGACTTGAGTCAAAGACTTTTATTTTCTTGAAGAAAACTCCAAGGTAAGTAGAGTTTATAGTGTTTTATGAATTTTGCTGACAAAACACATCAAAATAGATTGCACATATAAACTTTTGGTTAGCATTATAACCAGCAGTTTAAAAGGAAAATGCATGAAAGCCATAATAAATTAGAAAATTCAGCTTTATTATTCTCAAACATTATGTCAATCATCTAATCATCTGTCAGCTTAGCCATCCCTTTGTAATATGTTGTTGAAAAGTCCACCATTGTCTGCAGTCTCATTCCTAGAGCACCCACACATTTTTCTGTTTTCAACATAAGGAATTAATTTTCTACTCATAGTACCTTTGGCTGCAATCATATTCAATTCTGTGGGTCTTGGTGACAAAGTAGTCCTGAGAGCTATTACTGGATATAGAAATAGGAAAACAGTTGGATCTGTGGGCCTGTTAACTTCCTTATTTCAGAATCTTAACAGGAGAGAGCAGAAGGGTCCCTGGGCGGGGGGTGGGGGAAGACATGTTTTGAAATGGTTGAAACTTCTTCTCAAGCACAATACCTACTTTGCAGTCACATGAAAGGGTATAATCCCTCTTTCCAGGAAAAAAAAAAAAAAGGTAAAACAACCACAGAAAGGCTTATGTCTGGCCCCTTTTAGAGGCAATTAAATTCATTTCTCCTGACAATCTAGAACCAGAAGAAAACCTCCTGTGTTTAAAGTACTATGTAAAGAAACAAGGATGGACATCTTGTGTGACTTTAATGACAATGAAAAGTCCTGGCGTTTAACATGGGAAACTTCATGGGCACATCAGGAACTCTATTGCCAAAAGAGGAAGGGCTTATCTTGCCAGTCTACTCATATCCTACCTGATGGTGGATATGACCTAGCTCTACCCAACCTGAGACTTAATTATGCGATTGCTGTCTCTCTTATTCTATGAAAGACAACCCTGGCAGGATATTGGAATGATGTTTGACTCGGTACTTAGAACTGAGATTTCAGTTGATAGCATTATCCAAACATCTGAAAACCATGCTCCCTGACCTACCCGGAAACTTGATTTATTTATGTAAGTATGTATGTATGTATGTATGTATGTATCCCACAGCAGTGTACATCAACCAGTAACCTTTCACTTTGAAAGCATCAGAGTTTCAACATGTTTGAAGAGAGAGGACAGGAAAATAATTATATCTATAGCACAACTATCGGTCTTACACTTTTACACGTAGTTGTTTCATAAAATTTTAATATTCCTAAATCTTTGCAAATCCTCTCCATGAGATCTCTTATATGGGAATAATTGTGGAGACACCTCTCTTCAGGCAGTTGTCCAAACACCACACCACTTTCTACCCCCCATACAATTCCTCATAAAATACCTAATGTCAACAGGAGGCACTGAGACAGGAGACTGTCATGTTCAAGCTCCATCCCCTCAGGCCTTGCATGTGGCTTTGCATGGTGGGCACTCATTTATTGCTTATTTAACTTGAATCTTCTTGCAACACACTTTATCAGGGAAGCCAGCTTGTTAGTGTATTTCACAGAGAAAGCTGCCTGGTTCAAAACAGTATTATAGTGAGGGTTCCAGGAAGGTGTGTGTGTATGTGTGTGTGTGTGTGTGTGTGTGTTTTGTTTTGTTTTTGTTTTTAGGAAAAGTAATTTAAATCTTAAGAAATTTAATTCTTGGCCCTACATGTATCAACTTCAATAGCTATACATAATGATTTTTATTCTCAGGCGAAGACAATGTTTATTGGCTTGTGCAAAGTCTGGAAGTGCGACAATATATCATGACGCCTAGTCTTGTGATTTATAATACTTTTTAGTATTTTTAAAGTTTTATTTTCTCATATTGAGGAAGAATTAATTTAGTGACATCCTGTGATTCATGATACTGGACAAGGCTCTCTACTCAGCAATGTGGAGAGAAAGTTCCTGTAATTCAAGCAATGAGTCAGATTCCAACAAGTCCCCACCGCTAATGTGTAGGCAGAATGATTAGCTCAGCAATTACTGCAGACTTGGTGTTATGGGAGAAGTGCAAAAACGGAGTGCCCTGGTTCCTATGTTCAGCACAGCTTCTAGATCTCACAGGTGAGATCAAAAGAACAGATAGGAAACAAGAAGATACTAAGAGTTAAACCACGAGGTGCTATCTATTTTACTGAGAAATGGGCAAGACTCATTAAAGAAGTAGAGATTAAAGTAGGCCTTGAAAAAACATATAAATTGAAAATAGCAAAGGAAACTCACTGTAGGATATGGAGAATAAATGTGTCAGAGTGAGAAAGAACATGGCATGAGTGAGGAACAAGGATATTGATTTCACAAAAACAGAGGTGAAGGAAGAGGTTAGGAACAGGTGGCAAATGAACTTTCATGTGTGGGCTATACACATTATACTTCTTTTCATCCTTCGTGCCCTGAACGGTGCTTGGCAAACAATCTACCCTGAAGTGCTGAAACAAAGGAGACAAGGTTTTTCAATCTCAAGCAGAGGAGTTCAGATATGATATGATAAACCGATGAGGATCCTTTAATCACGAAAATGCTGTGGAATAAAGAATCACACTTTGGGAGATTGAGTGATGGAGCAGACAGTGCTTCAACTTTGGAATCAGGTAAGACTGTCTGTTTGACATGGGAAAATGGTTAAACTTTTCTGAATTTCATTTTCTCTGTAAAAAGGGAGATGTAGCAACCATCTCGTAGGGTCAAGGTGAGGATTAAGTGATATACTATGAGCCAAGAACCCAGAGTGGAGTCTTATAAATTCTAGCTATTTTTACTAGCTGGACATGACTAGCTGGTTGAAAAGGGGAAGAGACAATAAATAGGGAAGTGAAGGCAGCCTGGAACAGGATGAGGGTAGTATAGACACACAAGAGAGAATCAAAGGAAAAAAGACACCATCAGGAATCAGGAAATAGATTTGGTGCATGAAGCAAATATATCAATATTTGGTATTCTGGTACAAATGAGGATGACTTGTAAAACGGATTAAAAAGTATGATACATCCGCCTTTTGGAAGGTACCTTCTTACTTTTAGATATAATCACATCTTCTCAATTACTTTCTCCCATGTCCTTTCAAAAAGTCCTGACTCAGTCTGTAAAGTTTTTATGAGGTTTTCTTAAAAATAAAGAAAATATATTTTCTGGGACAGAAAATAAACTTAACTAAAGAAGTGATATTCTTATTAAAGGAACACTTTATTCCAACCTCATGGACTCATTTACAAATTTTAAATGATACAAAGTTTTCTAGTGAACTAAAAGAACATTGGTTTATTTTGGCAAATGATTATATTGAGGCTTCCATTCTAAGAACCAGCACAGCCCACTTTTCAGATTTAGAAAATAAATATATATGGAAAAAATTTTAGAGTATTAATTTATATTAGCAACTAATGCTGCTTAGACTGGCAATGAGGAGGAAATAAATGTTAGTGTGTTCTATTAAAGGCATAGCAGGCAAACTGCCAAACGTGGAAACATCTTTGCCTGGAGGCCGTTTTAAGTATGATATGTCCCACCTTCACTTCCCAAAACAGGAAAAGAAGTAGATAAAGATGAGTCATTATGTTCACTCTGCTAATGAAGTGATAAATTTAATTAGAGAAGAAGCTTAAATTAAAAGTTTATTTTTCCTGAAAAATCATTTTGACTTTGGGATTTACTCAGGTATCATGAGAGAAGAAATATCTGTCCTGAGTCACACAAGACTCAAGGAAACGGAACTGGTCTTTGTTGCCAAGAAAAAGTCAAAGGTAAATGATCGATGGGGCTGAACAACAGTCTACGCTGAAAAACTGTAGCATGAATGTGATTCCTCCACAGCCATCCATGAATAATTTCAGAGCAGAATTCTTTTTTTCTGTCTGATATAAATGCTGCCAACATGATGACCACGTATGAGTCTCCACCTCTTTTATGAATGTGCTCTGAACAATGGATAGGAGGGTAGTATGTTCCCCTTATGAAGAATTAGTGCCATCTTGCAAAGTCCAATCCCCAATACCTATAGTATCCAGTCTCCAACTACATAAGGAAGAAAAAAGATCTGACTATGCCACTTCCCCTCATTTAAAATTCTTCAATGGTCCCTTGAAGCTCTGAGGGAAAAATCCAATTACTGGAGTATAGAAGGAATAGATTTGATCTCTATTTCATAGAATCAACTTTCACTCTCCCCCCTCCCCCCAAGTATTTCATACCTTCGTGCTAATAAATAGCTTGAAGCTTTCTGTCCTTTCCTTCTAGTTGGGTTTGGAACACCTTTTCCCTCTACATTCATCCTAGAACAGTGGTCGGCAAACCACGGCTCGTGAGCCACATGCGGCTCTTTGGCCCCTTAAGTGTGGCTCTTCCACAAAATACCACGTGCGGGCGCACGTACAGTGCAATTGAAACTTCGTGGCCCATGCGCAGAAGTCAGTTTTCGGCCTGGGCGAGTCTATTTTGAAGAAGTGGCATTAGAAGAAGTGGAGGGTGGACATATAGAGAGGATGAATGAAAGAAGATAGACGAAACAATTATATAAGAGGAGTGTGGATGGGAGAGTTGGAAGGGGTCGACCTCAGCGAACGTACCTCAATCAGATTGAGGATGTTTTTAGCAAAGGCCAGCTTAGGAGTACCCTAATTAAGTTAATAACAATGTACCTACCTCTATAGTTTAAGTTTAAAAAATTTGGCTCTCACAAGAAATTTCAATCGTTGTACTGTTGATATTTGTTTCTGTTGACTTATGAGTTTGCCGATCACTGTCCTAGAACATTCAGTGTTGGTGTCATGCTATTCAGGAAGTTTTCTCTGACCATCCCCTTCAAACCCCACTAGACTTAGCGTTTTCATCTGACTTGTGTCTTCTAATCATGTTTTGTTCAATTGCTATCCTTTCCCGCATGACCTTTGTAAGAAGAAACAGTGCTCCTGTATCCTTAGCACACACCACAGTCTGTTGACAGTTAGTAGATACTGGCAAATAAACGAGGTGGGTGAAACTCAATTTGATTTCAATTATGAATGGTTTAATCAGGTGTGAGAAACACCTGAGATGAATTATAATCCCTAGGTGGAACACTAAGTTTTCTAAAGATCACTGTGGCTGTTCAGTTTCTCTAGCTCCTTCAGAATATACTAGTATACTCTTTTTTGTTTGTTTTTATTTAATCTTTCACTCTCTACTTCAAATTCTTCTCCTACACAAGAACCACCAAGATACTTGAACTCTAGATACAACAGGAATTTCACATTCTTGGCAGATACTTCAAGGTTCTTCTCTAAAAAATAAAATCCAGCTACCAAAAAACTCTCTTCTATGAATCTAATAGAAAACCATGTTTTTGTTTTTGTTTTGCTTCTTCTTTCTAGAAGCTATTCAATAAAAGTAGTGTGACTTTTCTAGAAAATTCTGAGGGGTCGGTGGGAATAATATATAAATATCACTGGAATGATATCTCTCAGATTTATACTAGGAACATAAATTTCTATTCATGAAGTCCTCTCCTTTCAACAAGCAAATTGAAAAAAAATAATGGTTTAAAATGGAAATGTTGGTGTGTCCCTGTACCTCTGGTTTGTTTCCAGACTCCTGAGATACAACTTGAAACAAGGAATTCCTTACAACTTTTTGGCTGAGTAGCACATACATAAAGAAGGCAGCGTCTTTGTTTGATGATGGTTTGATAAAACAACTATATTGTTCCTACTAGTGACTTTAGGAAAACAATTCCAACTTAACATCTGACACAGAGCCATGTGTCTTCAGAGTAAATATATTCCATTAATAAACTCATTATTGGGTTCCTAATAGATTTGCTTTAACAACAGTACATTGCATGTATAAAATATGCACACACATATATGGTAATTATGGATGTGTTGGTGGTAGCTAAGACTGTATGTGTGTCTATATGTATACAATGAGTTTCCATGACTATAACCCAGGCTTGCTTCCAAGTTTATTCAAAATACATCACACCATGTTGCCAGGAAGAATTCAACATTCTATAGTCACATTTCTTTTTTCTATTTGTACAGTCTTACTCTATGATAGTGATTGGAGTCTATAGCTATCATTTGCCTTCTAAAATTATTTTTTCAAAAGTCTTGGAGTTCTATGTTCCTTCATACATTTTTTTCTCTTAATAAAAAAAATGTTTAGGTATGCTATTAAAAGTTATCCCTTAAGAGTGTTCAAAGAGATCAACATTAATCAAAGTGAAAGAAAAAAGAAATATGAAGTAAAATTACTCTTGCTTCATCCTGTATGTTGTAACCAAACAGGACTAAATGTCTGTTATCAAAATTTTCATGCCCAGCCGGTGTGGCTCAGTAGTTGAGTGTCACCTAGGAACCAGAAGGTCACTGTTTGATTCCCGATCCCCAGTGTGGGGCGTGCAGGTAACAGCCTATCAGTGATTCTCTCTCATCATTGATGTTTCTATCTCTCTCTCTCCCTCTCCCTTCCTCTCTGAAATCAATTAAAAAAACTTTCTTAATAATTTTTTTTGGAGTCACAGAATGTATGGTATATGAGGGCCAGATCTCCCCATGATTATTGACCCTACAATTTCTAATCTAAGATATGGATTCATGAACATGTAGACAGAGAATAACCCCCCAAAAAGAACCATCCATGAATATAGACATGCTGACAGAGGAAAAACACAATGGAAGAGCCAAAGATCAGGCTCAAATATCCAGCCTCTGCCATGTGAGTCTAATGGAAAAGGCTTGTTCCTGTCGAGTTATGGAATAACTCATAAGGAAGCCGGGAATCAGAGTCTCAGACAGCCCTGTTACTTCCAAGAAGATAACTGAATTACTGGCAGTCCCTTTGGAAAATCATCCCACATTGGAAGGGTGGGAAGAGACCCTAAATTCTTTACCAAAACTCTGCCAACTTGAAAAATATGAAATCCTGTCTGGGAGATTTCATTGATTATAAAAACATATTTGAGTAACATTAAATATCAGGTTCACACTTGTCATAAATTGAACTCAGGTGATCCTGAGTATTTTTATGGCAACAGATTACAAACAAATACAGAAGAAATAATTTGATGTTCCAGAGGGAGGGTTGTGATCTTCTGAAACATAATACATAGTGTTGGCTGATAGTTTCACACAGCTGCTCTCTTCTTCAATGCTCAGAAATAAACAACTACAATGATGTCCTTCATTACAAAGTAGCTTAAAGTTTTTAAATATTTAATATATTTTTAAATTATAAGTGAATTGAAAATATTTAATAGACTACTGACATTTTTTTTCCCAACCTGCCTTTGTCCTTGGGATATGGAAAATGAAATTAGCCATAGCAGGTTTGGCTCAGTGGATAGAGCATTGGCAGACTCAAGGGTTCTGGGTTTGATTCCTGTTCAAGGGCACATGCCCGGGTTTCGGTCTCAGTTCCCAGTGGGGGATGTGCAGGAGGCAGCTGATTAGTGATTCTCTCTCATCATTGATGTTTCTCTCTCTTTCTCTCCCTCTCCCTTCCTCTCTGAAATCGGTAAAGAGATATCTTAAAATTTTTTTAAAAAAGAAAATGAAATTAGTGATGATTTTCCTAATCCAGAATAAATTTTTCTTTTGCCTTGCATGCATTCTAGCCAGATGACTGGGCAATTATTTTGAAGGTTGACAATCTGCTTCAAGTCTTAGAAAGAAGGCAAGTCTCTTAAAAAAGAAAAAGAAGAAAAAGCCTAGTGAAGACAAATTTGATATTCCATTTTAGAATGATGGAAAGTACGTGTGCTTTAGTACCAATGATAAAACAGAAACTCTGGCTCTGCTATTTATTAGTGTGTGATCTTAGGCAAATTGTTGTTTTTGGCTGAGCCTCAATTTCTCCATTTTTAAAATGCAGGGAAAAACATCTCCCAGAGATGGCCTAAAAATGAATGAGCTATTGTACATTAAAAACCTAGCTTTGTGCCTGACACACTTTGTGGGCTGTCAACCAACATTATTTCTCTCTCCTTCTTCCCTTCACACTATGCTTGCTTTCAGACTACACTAACTTACCTCCCCTCCCCCCACTACTTTGTTTTTTCTGAAACAACTAAAGGAATGAAAGGCTACTCTGACTTGTAAAAGTTATGAAATCTGTGGTGCAACAGACACATCCTGTTTCTGTGTGGCAGGAGTTATTCAGCATTACTAGTAGATCCATTGCTTCTTCCCAGTATAGAAGCGCTCCTGAATGTTACTCAACAGAAGTACTTTTTTTTTTTGTGGTAAATCCCAGACTTCTCACCACAGAGTATAATATGTTATCACTGAATTCTGTTGGCCTAGTGAAGTCATCTCTAATTTAATTCCTGATAGCTTTTAATTAGAACAGTCTAAAAGAGCCTAGAAATAGTCAATGCTAACACTTGCCCCAAAAGACAAGTAGCAAAACCTTTAATAAGGCTTTTTCTGACATATGTGCTTTTATGTTACTAGATTTGACAATCCTTAAGCATGGAAAGAAAGAGGGGGAAGGAAAAAGGAAGAGGAAGAAAGAACTCGGAGAGGAGGGGAGGGGGGGATAATAGAAAATTACAGCTTTGATAGTGTTATCAAATTGTTGACCAAATCACTGGCCCAAATTTGTCGCCAGATTTCTTAGATCACTGAGTAAAAGTTGGGAGAAGTTAAATTTCCCACACATAAATTTTTTTTTATGACAACATAGCCTCTATTTTTGTGACTAGGGCTTTTGTTGTCAATTTTATTTTGTACTGGTTTCAAATATATAGCTTAGCGATGAGACAGTCATATACTTTACATAGTGTTCCCCTCAATATTTCCAATACCCCAATTGGCACCAATATCACAATATTATTGAATATATCCCTTATGTTTTACTTACATCCCTGTAATTATTTTATACTTCTTAATACCTTCATCTCTTTTTCTAAAAAAAAAATTAAAGTATTTTATTAATTTTTTACAGAGAGGAAGCGAAAGGGAGAGGGAGAGGGATAGAGAGTTAGAAACATCGATGAGAGAGAAACATCGATTCAGCTGCCTCCTGCACACTCCCTACTGGGGATGAGCCTGCAACCAAGGTACATGCTCTTGACCAGAACCGAACCCGGGACCCTTCGGTCCGCAGACCAATGCTCTATCCACTGAGCCAAACCGGTCAGGGCCCCTTCATCTCTTTCATCCAGTCTTCCAGCTTCCCTCTCCTCTGGCAACCACCAGTTCCCTCCCTGTGTCTATGAGCCTCTTTCAATTTTGTTTATTTTATTCTCTAGATTTCACATATAACCAAAATGCTATGGTATTTGTCTTTCTCTGTCTGACTTATTTCACTAAGCACAAGACTCCCTAGGGCTGTCTATCCATGCTGCCACACACGGATATGTCTTTTGGCCATCCGTACGTCCTCTTTGGAGAAGTGTCTATTCAGGTCCTCTGCCCATTTTTTTAATTAAATTGTTTGTTTTTTGGGGTGTTCAGTAGTATGAGTGCTTTATCCTGGGGCTTTTAAGAACAAAATATCACTCCTCAGACAAAGCTAAACATGAATGTAACAGCCTTTTAATCCCAAGTGGCCCCCTCATCGCCCCCACTTGCAGCAAGTAGAGCTTAGAAACACCACACCTATCAAATATTTCTTCAGAAATGCCAGACAGATTGCTGGGATTTTTAAAAGTCCTACTTTTTTTTTCTTTTTGACATTTAGACAGATTGAGTTTGAGAGAGGAAGTGACTCTGAGTCCAGACTGCCCCGCACCACTGTCAGAGAAAATAACTGAAGTAAAATGAAGTGATAATATACTGTAGAATATTTAACAGAGCAAAAGGCAGAGAGAGGGAAATGGCAATCTGGGAATATACAACTGATCCCCAAAATAGATGCAGTCTCCCATGCCAGGACAGATGCCAAGTACAGTAGATCATAAAATGGTAAAATTCCCTCTGCCCTGTGGGCTCTGTGCTGACATGGGGGAAGTGGTTCCCCAATAGTCAGAACAGCTGGGTCTTTATTCCCCGTTTGTCTATCATTTATCCTCGACCCTGCCAACTTTCCCGTCTCCTCCTTTCTGTATGTTCATCAGTGAGAGAGCCGGTAAGTAACCAGCTTAATGACTGCTATATGTTGCGGTAGGATTAGTGACAGATAAAGTACAACTCTGGGCTCTTATGTCACGTTGTGAATGAACTCAGAGGGTTCTGTGGAGGATATTAGCAAAGCTCTTTCCATTTCGTAGAAGACGCAAGGTGACTAGGGACATGTGGATTTCTCTCCCAAGGAAAGATGTGATAAATTGAGTGGTGAAGGAAAAACACAACCCCTTCTGTGTGCTTAATGAGAGACCTGCCACCTTCTGGGAAATGGGCTATACCGATGTGTTATAGCCTGATGCAAAGGTTGAAAAATTGGCAAAACAAGCCATCAATTGCTAAAAGCCACAGAGAGAGGAACGAGGACTCAAGGGGGAGGAATCTTTTTAAAGGAGACTGCGACCTCAGATTCATGATGGAATTGGGGAGATTTACATTTGAGGAAGGCCTGCTTGTCTTCTTGTTGTGTGGGTAAAAGAGGGTTGTCATTTTTTTTTTCTCACCTCCTGGCACATTTTCAATGAATCCTTGTAGTAAGGTTTTCATGACCCTATGCCGGCTCAAGGCTGAGATAAACATGGACTGAAAGAACGAGGAAAAGGGTTTCTCTTGCTTTCTTTTTTCTAATCCACTTTTTTCCTTTCCTGCCTTTCTTTCTTCTGTCATTTCCTTCTATGTCTTTTTATTTGAAACGCAAAGACACTCTAATATCTTACACAAGGGAAAAACAAAAAACTGGTTAACGAGAAATGGAGAAGTAATAAGGGAAAAATGACAAAAAAAAAAAGAGTCAAAAGAAATCTAGGCAGGAAGTTTTCCTGCAAGCCTTACATTATGAGATAGTATGCACGTTAGAATATATATATGCTCTATGGACAGTTTCTTGCTAAAAAATGAATACTCCTGATTACTAAACACATAAACTTTAAAGGCTGGCTGAAGTTGTTCCAGGTGTGGAAACCTATACAATTTCAGTAAAAAGGGAGTTGCTGCTTTGAAAAGTTCAAGTTGCTCTGATTTGAGGCAGAAACTAGATTAGGAAAAAGAGTTTGCCCAGAATTTCTATTCAAATCTTGTGATTTTCAGGGTATAAGTTTCTGTAGTTTTGGTAAAAAGAAACTCCCCATTCAATGAAGAAAAGTTTATAGAAATTTTAGAACATTTTTTATCAAATAATTCTTCTAATACATTAATTGAGAAGTTGAAACTAGTTTTCCTTCAGATTTACAGGGATTTAAAAAGTGTTAATGGGGCCCAACTGGTGTGGCTCAGTGGTTGAGCACTGACCTATGGACCAGGAGGTCACAGTTTGACTCCTGGTCAGGGTACATGCCCAGGTTGTGGGCTTCATCCCCTGGTGGGGATGTGTGGGAGGCAGCCAATCAATGATTCTCTCTCATCATTTATATTCCTATCTCTCTCTCTCCTTCTCCCTTCCTCTCTGAAATCAATATATATATATCACACACACACACACACACACACACACACACACACACACACACTAGTGACCCGGTGCACGAAATTCGTGGACATTAAAAGGGAATTAAGTAGAGGAAATATTTTAATATTGCTATTTGCCCTTTCTCTTTAATAGAAGTGTCAGAGATGAAAGAAAATTAGTAAAATGTATATGAAAATCTTCCTCCTGTCAGAGTCTGGGGCATGCCACAGGAACCAGAGTCAAGTCCCTGCCCACCCATGTGTGCCTCAAAATCGCGCGAGACCCAGACCTGGCCAGCCCCACCCCCATTGGGCTAGATCCAGACCTGGCCGGCCCCACCCCTGTCAAGCCCTGCCGGGTGGGGGGCAAGGCCTCAGGTCACCTGGCCTGGCGCTGGGGCAGGGTGTGTGGCCTGAAGTTCCCTGTCAAGCCCTGCCAGGTGGGGGGTGCGGCCTGAGGTCCCCTGTCAAGCCCCACCAGGCAGGGGGTGCAGCCTCAGATCCCCTGGCCTGGCCGAGTGCCACACAGTCTCAGGTCCCTTCTGATTGCTCCTCAAGGCTCATTACGGGAACTTGGCCTCCACAGTGGGCGCAGCCATCTTGACTGTTATGGTATGACGGTCAATTTGCATATCCCTGCTTTATTAGATAAGATATATATATTTTATATAATATAATGTGTTAAGGGGGACATTATCCACAAATTAAGTTGGACATTTCTGTAATATGACATGTTTAAAAAAGCACTCTCATATTTTATATAAAACAATATATGATTTGGATTATCTTTCCCTAGTGGAATACACTGATAAGCATTGCAGGGAGTTTTAGTATGAAACCAAAATAACTTTTTTTAATTAACAGTGAAATTACATTTATTAAAAGTTTCAGAAGAAAAATTATGGGAAACTAAAGAAACAAAACAATGGCTTCTTCTAAATTTTGTTTTAGTTGTAATTATACTTGTGGGGGCAAAAAATATTTTTTCCTTTTATTCTTCTAAATTCTGCTAGCTGGACTAATAAATTAACATGAGGCAGAGTAACAGGAGAAAATGACCAAATTTATTATATATAGATAGGCTCGCATAAGAACAGGAGACCCAAAGACACATTAGGCAGTTGAGGCTTATATGTCATTCTGGACTACATAAAGGGAGGCAGGTGTGGAGGATTTCAAAGGGAAAGTAGGCAATTCACAGGTAGATGAGAAAGAGTAAGCATGGGGTGTACAAATTCTTGCAGGGCCACCCAGAAACCCTGGAACACAGAGAGACCTAACAAAAGACTCGCTCAGATCGTCCCTGCCTGCTACACTTAATTCAAATATGCTAAGGTGATATGCTAAGGTTCCCTTCCAGAAGCAGCCTTTTCTATCTGAATTCCTTTAGGCAGGTAAAGGGGAGGTAAAACACACACACACAAAAAAACAAAAAACTCTTCTTAAGTTTGTTGGGTTTTAATTGTTTTTAGGTCAAAGTCATTTGCATGCTGGGGTGGCCCATTTGGAGAGACTTGTTCTAGATCACTACAATTGCTTGTACAATTTAATGATGATAATGATAATAACAATAATGCTATTAAGTTATTAGCATCCATAAAGTACCAGATATCGTAGGTACTTTACATTCCTAAATTAATTCCTAAATTAACTGTCTTAAGTAGGAAGATGAAGACACTGAAATTCAAACCTGTCGAAGGTGACAGAAGGGGCATAGCTGAACTTGAACTCAGTTTTCTTTTTCTATGCTCATTCCACATCCTACACCCATCAATTTAATCTGGCAATATTTAAGATTCCATATGGGAAATAAATGACATCGTCTCTACAAGCATTCTCTATTCTTTGAAAGTAGAAGTTTCCCAAGGGTAAGTTACAACCCAAACTAGCACTGTGGTGGACAGCACACATTTGTGACAGTTTAAACAAAAAATCAAAGTTAACTTCCTTTATTGTTGTTGTTGTTGGCTAACAAAAAAGGATTCTGGTACATGCCAGAGTATGCCCAGTGGTAAAAATAGACATTATTTACTCTGGGAACTCTACATCTATTGCTAATTCTTTATCTTACATAATGCTATGCTCTTAATTTTGATGAAGTTGTAAGATCCCATCATGCTATTCCCATGTGCTGTGTTCCTGAATGTCAATTATATGAAAGTATAACGATTTTCCTATACAAAGAAAAAGGATGGGGGTAAAAGAGCCTGCCTGACAGTCTCAATTATTCAGTTTCCCTGTGGTACACAGGGCACTATTTGAACCTATAGCAATTTGCTGGCACGGGGAGTATGAAAAGCATATTCGATGGATGAGAGGAAGGCTGACAATTCCTTCTATTAAACCGGCAATTGGCCATCTGTTTCAAAGGGGAGGGTTTAACCTGCAGGTAATCATGGTGAAATAGCTTGATGATGTGAGTCAGACTTTTTATTTTTTTATGGGTGGGGGTGGGGTAGGAGTGGTTAAAATACAGACATACAATTTAGAATCATGGGCACATTCTGTACATTTTTGAACACCTTCTCCCAAAACCAACCAGAAAAGAAGTTACTGCATTCAATATTCAGTTAAACAAAATTAAATTTAAGCTCTGTCCCCTAGTATTTCTTTTTCAAAATATACTTTTAATTGCTTTTAGAGAGATAGGAAGGAAGAGGGGGGGGAGAGAGAAACACCGATTACCTCCAATACACATCCCAACCAGTGATCAAACCCACAACCTGGGTATGTGCCCTGACCCGGAATTGAACCAGCCCATCCCAACCAGTGATCAAACCCACAACCTGGGTATGTACCCTGACCCGGAATTGAACCAGCGACCTTTTGGCGCATTGGACAATAGTCAACCAACTGAGCCACACCAGCCAGGTTATCCCTAGTATTTCTTTATCAGGATAACGTCTAGCCTCAGATGAAATTTGTACTTTGTTGCAGGTATTTTTTCATTCCTCTTAGACCCTCCATCTGAGAAGGTGTTATGGCCAAAGGATTTCTTTTGAAAATTTTATTTATATATTATTTCAGGCTTTTTGGAAGATACTCAGAGCTTTTATTGAATATAGTAAAATTCTATGCACTTTTTAAGAGAAGTATGCTTTTGTCAATTAGATTTTATCTTCTCATGTAGCCCCACATAAGGGAACATAATACTATTAGATAACAAACGTCCAGGTGGCCACAGCTAGGGTAAGTGATATTTTAAAAGATAGTAAGCAAGCATGAAGTAGTTTTTCTTTGAATGTTTCTTTGTGCTTAGTAATGGGAATTTCTTTTACCCCAACCCGAACATTGCTTTGGTTTTTTTTACTATCAAGTAAATAACTGGAGAAAGAGTGCAGTCCCAGCTAGAACAAAATTTATCAACTAGCAATGCACAGACCTGTGCAGTAACTTACAGCATCAGGAATGTCTAGTGCCGGAATTGTAATAGTTCCTCCTTGGCTTAAGTATTTCAAAACTTAAAAGAGTAGGGAACTCTAGAATTATTATGAGAATTAGATTATTTATTATTAGAATTGAATTATTCTATTATTCCCTACAATACCTCCCACCCACCGCCAAGGAATGCTACCAACACAAATACCATGATGCTGTTTTATAAAGTATTAATTGTCATTTACTCATTTGTTTAGCAAGTATTTGGGGGGCAACCTACTCTGTGCTAGACACCATTCTGGGTTGTTCTTGGGAATTCAACAATGAATGAGGAAAACAAAATAAAACAACAACAAAATAAATAAATAAAATTCCCTGCCTTTGTGAGACAGACAGGAACTAAACATGTAATTATTACACACTAGAGGCCCAGTGCACAAGATTCATGCAGGGGGATTGGGGGCCCTCAGCCCAGCCTGCGCCCTCTCACAGTCTGGGGCTCTCACAGTCGAGGACCCCTCGCTCCTTACTGCCCGTCTGCAGCAGAGTTGGGAGAGGCTCCCACCACTGCCACTGCGCTCACCAGCTGTGAGCCTGACTTCTGGCTGATTGGCACTCCCCCTGTGGGAGCGCACTGACCACCAGGGGGCAGCTCCTGCATTGAGGTCAGTGTGCGTCATGGCGACTGGTTGTTCCGCCATTCGGTCGATTTGCATATTATGCTTTTATTATATAGGACGGGATATAGCAGATAGTGACAAATGCCAAAAAGAGAAAATAAATCATGTCAGGGGATAAAAAATGCTGAAAAGGGGACTGCTGAACTTTTAGGTGCAATGACATTAAAGACCCCAAAGGAGGAAAATAATACAGCTATCTCAGGAATGATGACTCTAAACCTGTGTTCTCCAAAAGCAGACGGCTCAGGTGTAGGACATTTCCATCACTGCAGAAAGTTCTAGTGGATAGTGTGCTAGAAGGAACGGCCAATACCAAGCCTCGGAAGCAGAGAGCTATGGGAGAAGCGACAAGTAGGCCAGCGTGGCTGTTGCTGAGTAAAAATGGGGAGGGAAGTAGGAGACTGAGCCAGAGAGCTAAGGAGGAGCCGGAGCATGCACAGCTTCTCACACTTCCGGCGTGGACTTCAAGACATCACTGAGCAAGATGGGCAGCCTCCGGAATGTGTTGAGTGCAGGGTGATGTGAGTCTGATTTGTGTTATGTCAATGTCACTCTGGCTGCTGTTTTGAAAATTAAGTAAAAGAGGCAAGAACACAAGTTAGGAGACCATTGCAGTCATCGAGGAATGGTGGTGATGCTTGGAATAGAGGGTAGTAGTGAGAGAAAAAAATGCTTTTAAGTATAATTTTCACATACATCAAGTAGTAAATGAAAAAGAAAAAACAAAACAAACCTAATACTGCCTTTAGGATTATTCATTTATAGGTGATGAACCATGTGGGAACAAACTATTAAAAATGAATAGATATTATGGATAGGCAGAGAAAATGAAAATTAAGAATGGCTGAAATTTCCCTTTCAATCAAATTTCTCTAAAGCTTTATTATTAGTGATTCATTATTTTGTTTCGAAAAACACGGTACATACATCCCCAGGGACCATAAACTATTTAGTCACAGTTATTTCAATATTAATTAATTGGTCAGGTCCTGGCAGAAAGTATTTGATATCAGAAGTTTGAAAAGAAAGGGATGAAAACAAAGACAGCAAATTTTACTATTTTCCTAGGGACCAGTTTCAGAGAATAGAAAGACAGCACAGAAGTTATAATTTCTGGAAACCCAAGTTGTTTTGTGGCATTTTGTGAAACATAAATGAGTTAAATGAATTGTTCCACCAGCTCCTCTATCTCTCCTTGAACTTGATTCATTGGGCTAAGAGCATGGTGATCACTCAGGGAGTCAATGGCATTGCTTCTTGAGGTTCTGAGAAAATGCTTACTAGCATTTGGCCTGATAACTTTATAATGAGAATAAGGGTGGTAGAGAAACTTGAGAGAGGCAAGGAACTGTAGGTTGTGAGGGCAGGAGAATCCATCCTGCTATTTTTGGTTTCTTAAACCCCCTAATATTAACTTTTCAATCAGCCATCATTAATTTTTGTCCTGTCTGCCTACCTGTAATACCCATTCCCTTTCAATAGTTTGTTCCCATTACAAAGTCTTTAGAAGTTGGATAATGGAAAAATATTTGAGGGCTTGACTGTATGGAATAAGTGATGGAAAACACTTATTTCATATATATAAGTAATATGAGAACAGATTTTGGGTGGGACTTTGTATGGGAAGCCATGCGAACAGTGAAAAATTGAGCATTTCCCTTGAGTTGAAATGGTAGTCATAGTGCAGCTGTAGCAAAAGGGGATTTGACGTAGCAAATAGGAGCTCTCACCAAGCAGGCATGTGTGCATACATGGCTATAAAATATCCTATCTTGTGCCTTAGACTAAATTATTTGTCATGAAGATGACTTGTCCCATTAATTTTGATCTTTAAATGATAAAATTATATGTCTGCATTAAAAAAATAGAATGTTGCTGGAATGTTTTAAGCATTTTGTATATGACCTAAGAATAATATTTTTTCCTAAGTATTTCTCTATAAAGATAGATATCCCATTAAAATTTTAAGCAATAGTGAGAATGATAGGAAACATTCTATTCCAGGGGATGCAAGTTCAAAACAACACTAGCTAAAATGTGGGGGGCACTTACTCTGATCAATACTTCATATGCATTTACTCATTTAACAGTTGCCTCAACTCTATAAAGACAGCACGAAAATACCCATTTTCTCCTGAGGAAACTGAGGCACATGGTCACACAACAAGCAAGAAGCCAAGTCAATATTGCAGACCTGTTAATAGAACTAGGTTGCTTTGCAGAAAAGGTTGATAAAGGCATCAAAAACTATCATCACAAATCAACTCCAATATCAGCCTGGGCCTCTAATGGCTCAACCAGTTCTGGCCTGGAAACCACTAAGCAAAAATTTGACCATTTGAGTTCAGTTACTCTTCAGGGCTCTCTCGCACCCCACTCCTCTCCAACTCTCCACGAAGACTCCCATCCTCTCTAGTCCCCCAGGCTGTTCTTGTCATAAATATCCTTCACCTGGAACCCATTACTGTAGGCCTCCCTCCTTTGCTTCTCTTCCTCCGAAAACCCTTAATTTATTTTTAACAGTTTCTACTGTATCCTCCCAAATGCTGGCAGAAGACTTTTCCCTTTGCCCTTAACTACTTTCACCTTGAAAATATGGTCCCTGTGGCTTGTGTAGTTGAGGCTCCTCTCTCTGCCAGACCCGGGTCAGAGGTGTGGTTTCGCACTGTCCTGGGTCCTCGTCACCACAGTGAGAGCTTATTCACCTCCCTCTGATGCTTACATTCCCCAGTTCCGTCCCACCTCCAGTCTTCATCTTCGCTGTCACCTAACACACATCTAGTCACTTCCCTTGACATTTATGATTCCAAGACCAGCATACATAAACATTAAAAAAATAAGTTTATTGATATAAAAAGAGGATAAGAGATACATTTAATGTATTTAAGGAGATACAGAGCTATGACAGAAAATGGTGAAGTCTAGGACACCCAGACTTATAATAATAATAATTAAAAATTCAAGCTTGTTAGTAAGCTTTGGAGAGCCTATATCACTTGGTTAGAGCCTGTTCCCCTCTTAAACCTCACCATTCACCACTCCATTCCTCACCCTTTACACCTCAGTTAAATCTTTCTTACCCTGACTCAAGCTGTGCTCGTACTCTCTCTTCTTGGCCATCCCAGACTATTATATTTGTCAACTCCTAGCCTTAAGACTCAGTGCAGCCTAACAATATCCCACAGCTTTTGGACCAATTGATAAGGACTTAATATTGAAAATTTATAAGGAACTTATAAAACTCAACACACAAAAATAAACAATCCAATTAAGAAATGGGCAAAGACACTTCTCCAAACAGGACATACAGATGGCCAATAGACGTATAAAAGGATAGTCATCAT
The DNA here is from genome assembly GCF_000412655.1 of Myotis brandtii. Lineage (NCBI taxonomy): Eukaryota > Metazoa > Chordata > Mammalia > Chiroptera > Vespertilionidae > Myotis > Myotis brandtii. The sequence goes on along the minus strand of NW_005353916.1, from coordinate 1,216,710 downwards.
CTCTAATCAGAGAAATGCAAATCAAAACCACAATGAGATACCACCTCACACCTGTCAGAATGGCTACCATCAATAAATGCACAAATGACAAGTATTGGCAAGGATGTGGAGAAAAGGGTATCCTCATGCATTGTTGGTGGGAATGTAGACTGGAACAGCCACTGTGGAAAGCAGTATGGAATTATATTAAAAAAAATAAAAATGGAATTGCCTTATGATGCAGATTCTACTTCTGGGAATATATCCAAAGAAACCCAAAACAGGAATTCAAAAGAATATATGCACCCCTATGTTCATTGCAGCATTATTTACAATAGTCAAGATTTGGAAGCAGCCCAAGTGCCCATCAGCAGATGAGTGCATAAGAAAGCTACGGTACATATAACAACGGACTACTACTCAGCCATGAAAAAGAAGGAAATCTTCTTTTGTGACAGCACAGACGGACCTGGAGAGTGTTATGCTAAATGAAATAAGCCAGTCAGAGAAAGACAAGTACCAAGTGATTTAACTTATATGTCAAATCTAATGAACAAAACAAGCTAACAAACAAAGTGGAGACAGACTCATGGATACAGAGAACAGACTGATAGCTATCAGAGGCGTTGGGGGAGGGGACTGGATGATAAGGATGAAGGGATTAAGCAAAAAAAAAACACAAAAAACAAAACTCATCTATATAGACAACAATATTGTGATTACCAGAGGGAAAGGGGCAATGGGGGGAGGTAGAATAAGGCAAGGGGGGGAGGGAAATGGTGATGGAAGGAGGCCTGACTTGGGGTGGTGAACACACAAAACAATATACAGATGATGTATTGCAGAATTGTATACGTGAAACCCGTATGATTTTATTAACCAATGTCACCCCAATAAATTCAATTTAAAAAAAGACTCAGTGATTGTAATTTCCAAGACCCTTGACCCCATCAGGTTAGTGGTTTTGGTGGGAAGAGGGATTTAACCCACAGCTATCTCTGTCATGGACTTCTCTCATGGTTTTACAATCATCCATGACATGCCAGTTTCCACCCCCTTGGACTGTGGGTTTCTTAAATGGATAAACTGTGGTGTAATTCTCTTTCCCCCCAGTACCCAGTAGAATGCCACGGCCAGAGAAAGGAATGGGTAAATGTTTGTGGAATGAATGGATCCTACCAAAGTCTTTAGGGGAAGAGACTCACTTAAAAAGACCTTCCCTTTCATTATTCCCTTTAAATGTCTTCATCGTCAGCACAAGGTCCTGAATGTGAGTTCAAAGTGGTAATTTTGCATTTCAGAGGCAGAACTGGTGTTGTGATTTTTTCCAGAGACATGACTGACTGCCTTATACATTCAGGGACTGTCTGGGTGAGCACACACTTGAGAGTTTTGTTTGCCCACTTATGACATTTAAAAGTGCCCCATTTAAAAAACACACACACACAAAAACTCAAATGCTCTTAAAATCCATAGCTCTTTCCTTTAAAATAACATCCATGGCAGGTGTCCCCTGAGTAAAATAAATGTAAAATCAGTATGTAACTGAGAGATCACTTAAAATTTTTAATTGAACTGCTAACCTAATCAACTCCATCATCTGATACATGCCCTCTCCATCCTCATTTCCTGGAGCAAAGAGTGAGAAGAGTGCCTTGTTCCAAGATGTGCATTATGTGGGTGCCGCTTCATCAGCACATAGAGGCTTGGTCGTCCAATATACTTTCTTCATCCTCTTGACTCCACTTTGCCTTTATTCTCCCCATAATTTCCACAATCTTTGTTAGGCTCCTACTGAGAGCTCCAAACATAAAGGGGATATGTCTGGCCTTAAATAAGAAAAGTCCTGTGATCTCAGAGGCATTTGCCATATGGACTCTTAGGGAGGCAGACACTGGAATGCTTTCTTAGAAGACTAGGGAATGCTTCCAGAGACGCAGCATGCAAATTAAAACCTCGGCAAGGGCAGGGCTGATTTACCGTGTGCATTTGGAGAGGCATTACCAGATATTCTGCAGTATGAATTGTAAACTTTCTTTTTTAATAGCAAGAACAAGGAAGGCATTATGCACCTCATAATGTCTTGTTATACACAAGACAGAGTGGGGGAGGTAAATGGATATGCTTTTAACGTATGTCCATATATGTCCAGCGTGCCTCCTTTCATTTATTTCAGTGTCAGGCTTGGTTAGCAAAAATAAGGGATGAGAACGAGGTTTTCAATGAAAGGACAGAGTTTCCATGAGGAAGAGAATGATATTTTGGGGAGGCGATATTTCGGGTGCTGTCGGAGGCTGTAATTGGCACCATCAACGTACAGTGAGTAGTCCTGCCCTCTGCTCACATTGCTGTTTTGGGAGTGGAGTGTGTACTGTGTTTTCCATACGCTGTAAAAAGGGGTTATGGCATCACTGCGGTGCCAGAAGGCAGCATTGGCATTGCTACTGGCAGGAGTTCTGCAGAAGGAGACCAAGAGACCAGCAAAGAAACTACAGAAGTTGAAGCAGATTCTGCAGCTTTACGTAACTTACATTTCCAGAGCTACAAGTCTCAGGGAAATGAACGAGTTGTGGTTTTACAAGAAAGTATCCATATAAATCATCACTGGGCAGTTCTGAGAGTAAAAATGTATAGTGAGTTGATCAACAAAGGCTTCTCCCTTGCTATCTTCCATCCTACTTCCTACCTCTCCCCAAATGTTAATATTGTATACCTAAAGCTATCATTGAAAGAATTGTTTTCAAAGAACTATTTGAAATTATACCAGGTAATTTGCTTATGGCACAAACCTAAAGAGGCTATACAGAAAATAACTCCCTGATATTTATCGGCTAGCAATAATTTAGAGAGTGCACAAATTTTCATACTGAAAGTTCATATAAACAATTATCTTTTAAAAATGCAATATATAGGAGAACCTGTGGGTAGATCACAGTTTTAAATTTTGAAAGAATCATTTGAGAGTTGAAATTAATTATTGGAAACAATGCTCTAATTACTTGACATTCTGGAACCAATTTTTTAAATTAAATAATCAGTACACTGTAAAAAATGCCCAAGAAAAATTTAAATGTGTAATAAAAGTGTTTTGTAATATTCAAAATTTGCAGAAGCAGGTCTCTTCAATATTTTGAGGGGTGCCACAAAATTATTAATTTGGCTGTTATTTGAAAATAATCAGAGTTTTTACAACCATAGTTCTAACTTAATTTTCTGAGCAGACAAATGGGTAATTAATTAGAAACAAAACTTTAAGAATAAAGGTGACCAGAAATTATTTTTCAAAAAATACTTAGTAATTCAAAGGTAATTAGTAGTATATTTTTCCCTAAAATTAACATACAGAAAAAAATTAAAATCTATGCTCATGTATTGTCAGTCTCCAACCAGGTTGGCATAGCATTTATAAAAAAAAGCACCACATGAGACTTAGAAGTGTGAATAAAACATTAAGGACCAAGGACCAACTCTTAATACTAAAGTACTGGTTACTGGTAGTTTTTAAATACTAGGAACTTCTTCCTATAGACACTTACCAGAATATTCTGCTTTAAACAACCTATTACTTTAAGCAACAATTCATCTTTCCAACACCTGTCAATTCATCTATTTCCTAAATTTCTATTATGCTTTAATTCTCAGCTTTTGGCCAATGCATACTTACAGCTGTTGGTCATTAGGGTTACAGCTGGCCTGTAATGAAGTAGTCTATGCAAAAAGAAAAAATTATTTCTGTTTCTTCTCATGTTCCAGTGGACATTAGCTAAAGCAAGTCCAGAAGCAGATAGCCAGGCCTATCCAGCAGTTGGTTAGCAACGTTACACAACTGGCCTGAAAACCACTCTTTCTGCAGCTAATTTGAGTTTACATTGAATAGGGAATATCATATGTTGTCAACTAGATTCCCTGGGATTTGCACATCTCGCAAGACGTCTGTATATATGTATTAAAAAAAAATCACAATTAGTCACGTGTATTTGGAATAAGAACCTTTGAAAATTTAGCTATGTAGGTGGTGATGCATTCTGGTTGCCAGAGTCTCCCTCGATTAACATCAAGGTGATTCTACACACAACTGTTTGACAATAGACAGTGGAACAGGTTGTTACATCGGTGAAGTAATCCAAAGTATGCCAATTGAAACAAAGAGGCCTGTTTCTCTTAAATGAACCAGAGTATCGCTGGAAGTCCTGCATCAGAGTGGAAAAAAAAATTACATTTCTATCAAAAATTGTTTCCTAAAATGATGTCATTGTTTCTCCACATATAAGTCTATGAAAGTCAAAGAACTTACACAGTGGAATTTAAATAATTACTAACACCTGTAATCATGACTTATCATTACAAGAAGTAGCAGTCTTTCGTCATTTCGTCCCATCAGCAGCTCAGTTACCCAATAATTGTTGAAAGCAGTAGGGAGAACAAATTAAAATGAATCTACTTCTTGGCATTTGCCAGATAAGCCACAAGTTAAATAGTCTCTTTAAATAAAAAAAGCATTTCAAGTCTAAAAAGAAAAAAAAATCAGTGCTGGTTGATGAATATTTCCACTTCAAGCTATATTTATGTCAGAAAATCTTTTATTTGCCACTGTGTAAATTCGCAGCAAACTTTCCCTTGTAGTTGATTCATCACTGAAGCCACAATGGTATGATTTAACTGTTAACATGGTCATGGGATGCGAACAGTTGAAAAGTAAACTAAGCAAAATATAAAACAGAGGTAATGATAAACTTTAAAATAGCTAATCCGCCTCTGAAAGAACGGGGAGAATCTATACAGATCTAAGGACAGAAAAGAAATTAAATCCAAAAATATTTTGAAAAACAGATTCTTTGGGAGGAAATAAATGGTGTCTGCAGAGTAGAGCAAAGAGCCTGTGACAGCAAAATATATCTTGGGCTGTGACAACAATATCCTTAGCAGAGCTGGCTGCTGAGGTTGTAATGGAAAGCTCAGATGGCTGGATGCAGCAAGCATTCATCAATATAGGAATAAACTCTATGTTTTGCCTACTCACAACTGTAAACCTACTTTTGCCCCACCTTGTATATAAGCATACCTTTTTTTAAAGCAAGTTTTAAAAAAATTATTAATACTTATTACAGACATTAAGACATGTTTTTCTAGGGGAGGCATGTTAACTCTTAATGTGCTGAACAAATTCCAGTTTGGGGACTGTATTTTAAAAGCAATAGAAAAATCCCATCCTAGCTGGTTTGGCTCAGTGGCTAGGCAGTGATGGCGAACCTATGACACACGTGTCAGAGGTGACACGCAAAGTCATTTTTTTGGTTGATTTTTCTTTGTTAAATGGCATTTAAATATATAAAATAAATATCAAAAATATAAGTCTTTGTTTTACTATGGTTGAAAATATCAAAAAATTTCTATATGTGACACGGCACCAAAGTTAGGGTTTTTCAAAATGCTGACACGCCGAGCTCAAAAGGTTCACCATCACTGGGCTAGAACATTGGCCTGCAGATTGAAGGGTTCCAGGTCCCATTCCCAGTCTGGGTACATGCTGGGGTTGCGGGCTTGATCCCCAGTAGGGGGCAGGAAGGGAGGCAGCTGATCAATGATTCTCTCTCATCATTGATGGTTCTATCTCGCTCTCCCTCTCCCTTCCTCTCTAAAATCAATAAAAATATATTTTTTTAAAAATTAAAAGAATAAAAGCAATAGAAAAATCTGGAACTCCATTTCATGGAAGGAAGCATATGGCTTGAAACTAAAGATAGTTTAACCATATGAAGCATATTAAATTAATTATTATAATTTAAGTGATTTGAAAAATGTCTTCAGGTTTTATGACATATGCTTCTAATGATTCACATTACCTGTAAGTACTTCAAAAGCATGGGGATTCAGATTCTCTTCAGTAATTAGGGGGTCAAATGATATGCTAGCTGTATTAGAGAAAAGAGCCCCATGAATGTGGGCCATGGACCAAAATAATACCCTTCAAGGCAGATGGGAACCAAGCCTCAAAATTTTCGGCAATTGGACTATTTTTGAATACCACACTTAAATGCTTTGAGGAAATATTAGGGCCGTATCTGAAGAGTTTGATACAATATTTGTACTTGAAATTCTAAAAAAAAAATGCATGTTTCTGCCCAATGGTTGTCTCTACTTTTAAAGGCCTCATCTCTACTTCTTAGACTATTCTTTGTGAGAAGTTTTTTCATGTAGCACTACATCAGAGAGTCCTAATCTGAACCAGGCATTCTATTTATTTGTGTGTTTATCTATTTACTTACTTATTTACCTATTCCCTCATGAATTTATTGCACAGATATTTACTGAGCACCTACAATATCTGGTGTAGGCACTGCTTTAGGTACATGGAGATGTAGTAAAAAAGAGAAATAAAGTTATTGTTCTCTGTGTTTCCTATTCTTATGGGCAGACAACCAACAAATGAAAAAGAAAAAAAGAAGAAGAATTAAGTAACTCCAAATATTGAAAAAAAAATCAGGAAAGGAAACCAATAGAGAGTGACTGGTAGGGAGATGTGACCTTCTTTAGTTTGGGTTGTTCATGAAAGCCACACAAAGCAGGTGACATTTGTTGATACTTCAAGAGTGAAGAGGCAGGGATGGTGTTTTTTATCTTGAACAGAGCAACCAGTTGATGGGCCTTGAGCCGGAAATGAGCTGCTCAAGAAAGAGCAAGAAAGCCTGGTGACTGGAGCTGAATATGTGGGAAGAGAGAAGAAATGATCTTGAGTGTTGGGCAGAGTGAGATGACTTAGAGATGCTTAATCCACCATAGGGAGTCTGTATTTCATTCAACCTAAAATAACAGTAACAGCCATAATAGTGCCAATAACAGAAAGGAACTCACAGAGTACTTAAGATGTGCTAGGCACAAAACTTCATCTCTTCCTTATCACTACATTTCAGAAATGGGAAAATGAAACACAAAGAAACTTTCCCTAAGTCACCTACCATGTAAGAAACCAAGTTACTTTAAATACGATACCTCCGATATACCTCTTAAATTTCAAATAAGTAATAAATACCCATATGATAAGTCTCAATCCTTCAAGTTATCTCATGCCTTCAAATATGCATTATATGCTTGCTCTTGGCAAAGCCTGAATGCTATCTTACACTTTTTTATTTGCCTGGACTTACATCTTACCAGGGACACGTCATGCAGGAGATTGCATGGTAAAGAAACCATGCAATTAGTGATCTTTTTTGACAGGCTGAATAGAATTGTGGTTAAAGACACACTGTGGAGTGAGAAAAGGCTGGTTTTGTGACCTCAAATTTTTTTATCACTCTAGGCATCATATTTACTTATTGCTACATTGTAGACAACAATAATGTTGCTTATCTTCTGCAGGTGTTTATTCCTTCATTCAAAAATATTTATTATTTTGTATGTGCCACACACTGCTCTTGCCTATAAAGTGAAGCATTCATTTGAACCCTGCCATGGTGTAATTTATATTCTATTAGAATAGGCAGATCTTCGACGTGATTAATATAAGGAGTTCACCAAAATTTCTCTAATTGAGCTATCAGCTGTTAAAGTGCGTATACATTGCTGGGGGGACAACCTGTAGATGTTAAAATGTATGGCAACATATAGGGTATGTTAGGTAGTGTTAGATGCCGAGGAGAAAAAAATTAAAGCATTAAGAGTGACAAGAAGACTCAGGGAGGGGAAAGTGATTGCATTTTAGGTGGGGAGCCCAGATTAGGCATCACCGACAAGATGACATCTGAGGCAAGATCTATAAGAAAAAAGAAAAGAGGAGAGGCAAGGATTGTGAATGGAGACATGGCCTGGAGTATTGGAGAAGGCCATTAAAACGAGTGAGAGTGCAAGACCTGCTAAGTCAGAGAAATAGCTGTGGTTTCTGAGCGAAATGGACAGCTAATGGAGTAAGCAAGTGTGACTGACCTTGTTTTTACAAGACCATTCTGAATGCTGTGTGAGAATGGACTGCAGTGGAGGAAATGTGAGCAGGGTAAGTCCCTCAGGAAACTAGTGCAATATTCTAGGTGAGAGTATGGTTGCTTGAACCAAGATAGCAGCAGTGGAGGTGGTGAGAAACAGTCATATTCTGGATATATTTTGAAAGTAGAAGAGACAAGATTTGCTAAGAGATCAGATATGAGATGGGAAAGAAAGAGAGGGTTCAAGAAAAACTGCAAAGTTTGGTTAGTGTGAGGAATCCATGTGACCCTGTATATAGAGAATCAAAAGCACGGCTTAGTAAGAGATAACATCTAACATGTACTCCTTCATTTCTTCACCCAATAAAAATGTCCATGTTTCTGTGTAATAGGAGTGTGGTCAGAAGCACGAATGTAAACTACAAATAGGTTTATACATTTAAATCCTTATAGTAAATGTTCAATAAAGACTTGAGGGAAGCCCTAGTCGGCTGGTTTGGCTCAGTGGATAGAGCGTCGCCCTGCTGACTGAAGGGTCCCAGGTTCAATTCCCATCAAGGGCACATGCCTGGGTTACGAGCTCGTAGGGGGCGTGCAGGAGGCAGCCAATCAATGGATTCTCTCTCATCACTGATGTTTCTATCTCTCTCTCCTTCCCCTTCCTCTCTGAAATCAATAATATATGTGATAAAAATAAAATTGTTTAAAAAGAAAAGACTTGAGGGAAGATGCTTACCCTTGGCCTTCATAAACAATAGGCAGTTACTAACTAGATAGTTCGTACTTACAGAGCCTTTATAGAAGTTCCCAAAATGCTAAAGAGAATTAGAAGCATTAGGAAGGGGAGGGTATAAAAATAATTCATGTAAGAGAAAGATGAAGGCTTTGGGGAAATTACTACGATAAGTTAAATGCAAACCTGCCTAGAACAAACCAAGGGAATGTTGAAACTAATGAGCAAGTCTCTCCAGGTTTATTTTGGGGTTAGGATAAACTTACATGGAACAGGAGATTTCCAATAATAAAGTCATTAATGTAGAGAAGCAAGATTAAATATAAAAGGAAGTTTTAGGGAAGAGTACATTTTAAGCTATCCTGTTTAGAAAATATGTTTGATAAATGTGGACTAACTAAATAAGGAAGGAGACATTTTATTTCATCTTTCTTTTAATGGTTTTACAATAATAATGAAGACATTTCTGCCTTTTTGCACCTTCACATGGAGACCTTAAATTATTGTCGTATATACTAGATGGACAGAAAGGGCCACTTTGTATACAAATTGAACTATTTTGTTATATTCCTATTGTGATGAATTCTTTTCTATTGCTCTGTAACACACATTTGTGTGAAGTGTCTTTTGACACTAAAAGGAATATATACGACTTCCATCTGACCATTAGTTTCAGCCATTCACAGAAACATATTAGGAAAGCCACTAATTTTTGAAAATGCTGAAGAATTGGAGGTGGCAGGAATCATGAAAGAATGCTATATTTTGCTGTGATTAAAACAGTGGCTACCAGAGTAAGTGAGCAATTATTCTAATAGCTTTCTTTTGAATATTTAATTAAATTATCAGCTTTATAATGAAGCTATTGACAGGCAGGTGCTGTTATAAATTTGTTCTTCCACCTGCTAACAAATGGCACTCAGTTATGGAAACCGCCCGACATTTTTAGAATCAGGTGCTTCTGTGGCTTTCTTCTGAAAGTATTCTCCCTTGGAACTTGCATTTTAATTACTGATTTCTTTTTTTCTGCTTTATTTCTATGTAGTGATCAAGGTGCTTGATTGAACCTTATTTAAATAGAATAAGCATTGTTTCAAACTAGTTTTGCATAAAATGTGAATATGAATATAGCCACTATGTGATTTATTTGAATCTCAAATGCATTAGCAACTATTACCTTCTGTCTTTCATTTAGCTGCCTTACAATAATATTAAGGAGAATATTATATGTGCCTAAATTACTAAATATTGTTTTTCAGCTCTGATTTTTATTTACTTAAGACTAGCAATGTAACATTGCCTTTATTTACTGCTTTGACTTAATTTTTTTTCTTTTTAATCAGAGAAAATCAAATTTGCAAAATACAATTAAAATTTTCTCCAGCTATGTTACCTTTAGGCAATGCTGTCTTCTAGATTTGTAACATCTTCTATTCTGGTGCTATGGAATTATAAAATGCAGTGTATAAGTGCACATTTCTAAAATCAACAGATTAGAGATTTGTAGAAATACTACATAGCTTATGTATTAAAAACATTTCCGGCACCTAAATTCATTTGTCATAACTCTAAAGTTTCAAAGAGCAATAATTCTGTGTTGAATTAAAGACCTTAGGGAAGTTTGACATTTTGAGGATATATTTTTAAATTATTCGGATAATATTTTAAATGTAAGATGATATGTCAATTCCTCTTTAAGGATCACCAAAATTGTTTTATTAATTTCTCCCTTAAATGTTTTTTAAACTACAAAAAAGTTACTATTGGCCTGAGATTAACGATGGAAAGTTTTAGACGGAAAGAAAAGTTATTCAGAAGGTTGCAAGCATTTAGAATTATAAATGAGGATCTTTAGGTGAACTATGTAACATCGTCAGTCTCATATAGAAATGCCAGTACTTACATTTTTAAATCCTAACCTTAATTTTCAAGTTGTATTAAAATGAAGTACTTTTATTTTTTCCAGAACTAACTTAATTTTACTACTTTTTAAAATTAATTTGTCATCTGTTTAAGAAACCATTTTTATGATTTGGAAACTATTGTAACTTACATCAGAAATCCCAGACTATTTTCCTATAAAATTTCAGAGCTTCAGAGCTATTTTTTTTTTTTAGTGAAAAGCTTAAACTAACTCTTCAACTCTTTCAATTATATGGATTTTTCCCCATTATAAAAAACATCACATTTTATATCACAGGCTTATAAATTCCATTACTATAATATAGCAAAGTTAGTTTATAAAACTAAACATTTCTAGTATGCTAGAGTCAGATTTCAGCATAGTGATCCTGAGATCTTGAAAAATGTGCTTAATGTTATTAGTCTAGAAATCCTAAAACCATCACTTAAGAAAAATCTTAAGCACGTTACAAACTACGCATGCTAAATTTTAAGGAGAATGGCAATGCGGGTAATATTTATTATCCATATATTAAATTAAACAAGAAAAAATAGATATATACTCAGCACATTTTCACTGATAGAATTTTTGGCAATGGTATATTTGGCCCTTGCAAAAATCTAATTTAAGCTGTTTTTTTTCTTTCCTTTTTTTATTAATAAGAAAAATAAAGTACAAGTATAAGCTGGAAGAGAAGCTTTTAATTATATCAGTGGTTTTAGGAGAAATAAAACTGGGTCAGGAAATGATCTAACATCATGAGTACAGTTCTGCTTTTTCCTGATAGAAGTCGCAACAAATAACCTAGTTCTTTCACGGGAGAAAACTAGAAAACAAGTTCACCTGCCGAAAGACAGAGACTTTCATCTGAGATCAAAATCACAAACTATGAGTTTTACTCTGGTTTCATGTCTAACTTACTTCCGGGCAATGGCCAAGTGACTTAAACCTCAAATGGTTTTCCTATAAAATGGAGATTATTATAATCTCTTCCCTGTGATGTTGCACAGAAAACAAAGCCTTGGTCTTAATGCTTTTTGAAGTTCTTCAGTAAGCAGTAAGGCATTATTAGGACATGTGTCGAGATTATCATCTGGAAGAAAATAGTATTGGAGAGAGAAAAAAATGAAATAGTCCTGTGACCAAATGTGGTGACTCTATTAGAGATTACATAGAATATTTTAGCAGACACACATATTACCTCTGTTCTGTCTACCTTGTGCTATTAAAAATAAAGCAAAGCTTAAGGAAGACATTACACAACATAAAAAATTAAAAGTAAGAGATGGAACAGATCTATCTAGAATAGATGGACATGGAGAAATTAAGGCAAATGTTTTTGTGTCCTGGTAAGAACAATGTAATAGGTGAATTACTTGGACAGAATTGAAGCAGAAAACTGTTATGGAAGCAAGGAAGGATTGGGGGTCAGTGAGCACTTCTTGTGCAACTTTTAATTATGCAAACCCTTAGTCACACAGTTTCTAAAAATGGGAATATACGCAAGCTGAGAAACTCCTCCCAAAACCCACTTGCAGCATAACTCACCAAATCATTGCACTGAAAGGTAACAAGGACTTTCAGCAAATGCAATTCTCTGATGGACGGAGTTGAAGTAAAATTACATTGTATTCAAACAACAGCAGCAACTACAGCTAGAATAACAATAAAATGAGCAGTTTTAGCTTGACTTCTAATTTTAAAAAGACCATGTAATAAATTCTACTCTGGTTCTCCACTCTCCTTTATAAAGCATTTCAAAGCAGGCAAAGAATTAAAAAAATGTTTTTCTGGTTTCCTATGAAAGGGATATAATTTTCTTCCAGTTTTTGAAGATTTCAATACCTGTCTTCATGCAGACCATTCTGAAGTGTTTTAAAAACAAACAGAAATAATTCAGGCTAACGAAGCACTCGATCCTTACAATTTAACAGGCGGGATGTTAAGGATTAATAAATATATACATCTTCTTAATATCTTAACTATACCTATTTTTTCAATCCATTTGGCATAAAGAGTGCCAAATACAGCCTGGGGATAATTTTCATTTTCAAATGCAAAATTTTTGTTCAAGGAGAAGTGTGTGTTTTCTTAATCTCTGATAATAAAGACACCTGTGGCCTTGTTGATCTTGCAAGTGAAGCTTGCGAAATTGTCACACACACACACACTGCTCTCTCTTTTCTCACATGTAAAAATTCCATTAGAATAATCATTGGGCATTCATCAAGTTTAATGACAAGCTGACATTTTATTTTTAAGAAGTTAACCTTTCCATGGCCATCTTACACTATTAAACTTAAAAGATCCCAACTGATGGGAGTGGGGGGAAGAGGAATTGCCCAGAGCACATGCATTAGTCAATAAGAAACACAGGGCTTTGATGTGTTTTGGCTATCACAAGCCAAGTTACTATTAATTATAGGTTGCTTTACCTTTAGACACATAATTTACCTTTATTAAATGTCAAATGCATTTTATATTATGTTTATACCAGACCCAGGCTAGCTGATGATTTTTTCTATGTTATATGATGGCAATAACTGTTATTATAAAACCTAAAGTATGTTTGAGCGAGGATGATACCTAAAGTATTAACATCTCAGATAAACCTTTAAGAGTCATCCTTTGGAGGTAAAGATGAAACAGTTTAAGATCATTCCATTCAACACTGTATAATTTCTTTTGTTCAGCTGAATTAGTTTGAGGTCAGTGGAGTTTTTGATTTCTGTTTTATATAAAACCAAATACCCCAATCTAACTATGATTAATTATAGTCATTAATGCAAATTTGAACTTGGCATAGTTTGATTTTACTAACCAAAAGAGGCAAGTTAATAAAGACTTTATTTTTGAAGCTCTATAATATATAAAATTTGGGCAGAAATACCAGTTTGCAAAGAAGTGTAACTGTTTTTTTCTTTAAAGATTTAAGGTAAGTACATGCAAGATTTGTATCTGAAAACAATCTTAAACTTCTTCCTGAGCCTTCCAAAAGCATCAGTCGGTGCAGAGCATAGAATTAGCAATGAAAATGCCTCCAAGAAAATATAATTCTAACATTAAAAATAAAATCTGTGAAATAAATAATCCTTTGGTTTTAGTTCACTTTAATCAGAGCATAGAGGCGGAAAATTTATTTAACTCCCAATTAAGCAGTTGTCTTTTAAATTGGATAATGCAAAAAATGAATATTTTGGATCTGGTACATTTGAAAACCTAATTAAATTAATATTAAAATAGAAAGTACAACATTTTGTTTATTTTCATCTTTATTAAGTTTGTGACCACTCAATTCATCGTGTGTGATATGTGAAAGGGAAAACTAAGCCGTCCATCTGTGACAATTATGCCTGCCATAAGCACAGTAAAATTTCCACTGGAAAAGCACAACCCTTTCTTACTTGCCATCCCCCTTATTTTTATAGCATAAATGTTCTTGCAGATAACACAATTGCTTTAAAGGACCCAAAGTCTTCTATTAAAAAAGTTAATTTGATAGATGCCAATGCTCATTCATCATGGATGTAACTGAAGTGCTGCAATGGTAATTAACTAACATAATTAAGGGTTGTACTTCAATTTCACAAAAGCCAACCACGTTGAAATGTGTGAGTGACTCAAAGATTGGCGATAGCTTCCAACAGCCACCAGGTTATACATGTCCCTGAAGCTGTCACATCTGTGGAATCAGTATCACGTGGGGAAGTACCAGATAAATACAAATCACAGGACACATTTTGCCTACATGGCATTACAGGGGAGACTGTGACTGCCCTGATCTCTGGCACAGCTGCCCAGACTAAGGATCCAGGACAGCAGGCCTTGACCTGCCCTAGCAACAAACCATAATTTACATAGAAGACACAGCCCTTCTTTTGTTCAAACCATGTTGAGGCATGGTCCCTGCTGGGGACCTAATCTACAATAACTTTATGACCTCCTGCTTCCACAGCTTAATTATTTAGGATCAAATAGACAACATACATTCACATGACCCGAGAAGCCAAACCCATTCCTCTCTTCAAATACTCAATTGACCTTCCAAAGTAAATGTTTCCCCCTGACCCTCTGCCACTCATTTTCTCTTAAACTGCTTGCTAATGCTTTGAAAGGTCTCCTGATATTTTGCAAGCAGCTTTAAAGTAAACAAACCCTGACTGTATAATTCTAGCTTTACTGACTGGTGCACTGGTAGAAACTGAAGCACACAGGGGTCCAATAGGTTTAGAGTTATGTTTATCAACCTACCCTTATTTTGCTTAAAGGTAAGTTAGAGATCTTTGCAGGAGGCTTACAAACGTGCAGCTTCTGTGTTAGCAGAAAGCTTGCTTTGTTTGATGCCAAGAGTACCTGCTTTGAAAGACTGAGACAGAATGGAGGATATGAGCACCCTAGGAAGAATAAGAAATAATTTGAAGCATCACAACATAGGTCACAGCATTTTCCCTGGCACAAGTGAACTGGCTACATAACTTAACACCCAAATAATTTTGGGAAAGCTACCAGCGACAAGGTGCTGAAGTGAACAGCAAACATATCTTGTCTGTATTTGTTTACTTATTTTTTTATAATTGACTTTATTGGGGTGACATTTGTTAATTAAATTATATAGGTTTCAGGTGTACAATTCTGTAATACATCATTTGTATATTGTATTGTGTGCTCACCACCCCAAGTCAAGTCTCCTTCCATCACCATTTATCCCCCCTGTACCCTCTTCTACCTCTTGTCTTAACAAGGTTCTGTGGGTTCCACTTACAATCTGTTGAGGTTAACATCACTCAACTGTATTGCTTGCCTTAAAAAATAAGTAATGTAAATGAACTAGAAGTTGAACAGTTGCTTTGTTTGTTTTGTTTATTTTTAAATTTTTGTTGTTGTTGTTGTTGTTAGGAAAGAAGGGAGAGGGAGAGATAGAAACATCAATGATGAGAATCATTAATGGGCTGCCTCCTGTATGCCCCCTATTGGGGATTGAGCCTGCAACCCAGGCATGTGCCCTTGACGGGAATTGAACCTGGGACCCTTCAGTCCGCAGGCCGGCACTCTATCCACTGAGCCAAACCAGCTAGGGCAGGTTTTGTTTATTTTTTTAAGTTTAGGTGGCAGGGCAGAGCAAAGGAAGAATGAATACTGAAAGCCAGCTGTATAACTTTAGTATATAGGGAAAAAAGAGAACATAATTAGGTTTACAACATTAGTGGCCCATTCTAAAAGAATGCCTTTTTTTTTGAAACAAACACAAACACAGTCCATATGAGTCCATTCCATTTTCAATGAATTGAAATGGTAGGAACGGGGAGTAATGCATCCACTCCAGTTGTAAATAGACATTTTCCTACATGTGAGTAGGTAATCCCTGCTGACATTAATGGGAGTGACCCCCAGGCAGTGATGAGAGAATAGCCCCCTTTGCTTGTTCTCACATTATTCTAGAGTCCATTTTACAACCCAACTTGAAACTGGTGGAAAATGCACCCTGTGGGTTGATAATGGAAAAATGAGATTAACCAAGTGAGCAAACAGCCTTACTTCTTTCTGTGACGGGGGATGCAATGCAAAAGGATCTTGATTTTACCTTTTCCTTTCATTCTTTCTTTTTTCTCCATTACCCGCTCTATTTAAGAACTTCTTCACGCTTGAAAAACTCCCTTTCCTGGTTCATGTAAAGGAGTAATAAAATCGTTATAGTTTTCCTTCGCCAAAAGGTTCTTTAGAGACTAATCTTAATTTAGATCCAGACACTGGTAAGTCAAACACATCAGTGCTGGGAAAACGAATTAGAGGCGAGGTCATTTTTCTTACTAATTTTTCTAAAAGGTGTTGCAGATTCAAAATGCTTTAGGAATGATTCCTCAACACTATGACCACATTACAAAGTCATGCTTTCTCCCCCTGTGACACATGGGATTCTCAGTGGCTTATTTTCGGAATCCACCTTGAGGATTAATTTTTTACTCACTGGTCTGCACCAAGGCTGAGATTCACTGTACTGAAGTGGAACAAAAATCAAATTTTGAAATAACTATACACTAAAGAGTCTTCCCACACAATAGGTAGAAATGGCCCCCAAATAACAACTTATGCTTTAAAAAAATATTCTTCAGAAAATATTTGTACAAAGCAGCATTGTCCTCCTCACAGAAATAAGCAGTCTAAAAATGAGTCTGCCAAGTTGTCCAAATTTTGAGAGCTTTATTCACATCTTTCCCCTTAGCTGAAATAATATGTTTGTTTATATGTTTTGATCCTAAGGAGAAAAGAGATAAGATCTCAAACTGGAGACTCTACCCTTGGGTCATAGATGAAAAAGAAGGCAAAACCTTCCTCCTGTCACTAAAACCTGTTATTATGTAAACACAAAAATAATTGAATTTAATGAAATGAAATCCCTTTTCTTTTTTACTTTTGTATACATAAAAATCCACAATAGCTAAAAGGCCAACTGCTAGTCAAATTTGGGAAACTGAAAGAAAGTACTTCTTAAGGTTTGGACTTGTTACACAGAAAGATGAGTTATTTAAAGCGAGATATTGATTTGATCCATTAATTCAGGGGCGGGGAACGTGCGGCCCAAGGGCCATACAAGGCTCTTGTAATCATTTGGTCTGGCCCTGGGAAGGCATTAGGGGGGAGTTAATGAAATGTTTGACCATTGTGGCTCAGTTGGTTGGAGTGTGGTCCCTGCACCAAAAGGTTGCTGGTTCAATTCCTGGTCAGGGCACATGTCTGGTAGGGGGCGTGCAGGAGGCAATTGATGGATCAATGTTTCTCTCTCTGAAGAGCAATACAAATATATTTTTTAAGAAGAATATTACAGTTGGGTAGACCTTGACATAAGTAAATATACAATTAATTAACAAATATTTACTGTACATCTGAAACATCCACCTCCTGCTCTACAAAATGACAACTGGGTCTCATTCAAAGTAAGTACTCTATAAATAATTGTTAAGTTGAATTAGTCTTTTCCACAAAATAATTTTATTTTAGCTAAGTATGGTAAAAAAAAAAAAAAAGACCTTTCCATAGTTGTCTTATGCATCCCAGTAAGAAAAAAATCAGATATCCAATCTCATTTAACAGGAACAGATTTAACTGGCTGTGGACATAGTCCAAAGATATTCTGTGCATTGTTTAGGTTTTCTAGGTTGTTTGACACTGTTGAAAAATCACCTAATAAATAGTTTTACAGTCTCAGATGTTTCAAGGTACTATTGAAATTCTATAAAATCCTTCAACAAATACTAGTCAAATTTCTTATTAAACATCTTAAATATGTGAAATAGTCTGTCCCTTGAGCTTAATAACCTTAGTAATTTCTCACATGGTATAATCTAATTTTGCTATTATCTTCATTAGCTACAAGACTCAGGTCCAATCCTACCAGACTCATGGAGACTCTGTCTCCCCAGAATTCCCAGAGGGGCTTGGAAATGCTGAGAATGAATATCCTATGTGCCAATCTGACTGATGATAGGCAGGATCAGGACTGACCACTGCCTCTCTTGGCCTCATGATGTCAGGAATGACTAGCAATAGACCATGATTTTTTGTGGTGCGATGTCCAAAAAAAAAGTATATGGGTCTAGGAATCAAGTGGTGAATATAAAAGATAATTAGCCCCAGTCAACATTACTCTCAGGGACCCACTTGTTCAATTGGTGTAGATGAGTCCAGTTCCCAGGGTGGGTACTCCCACAAGGGACATAGTAGGGTACTATTGATGTAAAAGTTGACATTGCCACCTGGTGTCTTTTTGCACCTCATACCAATGAACCAGTAGGCAAAGATGGGAGATTCTGTATTGATTGGGATCATCAATTCTGGTTATCAGGAAAAAATAGGTTTGCTACTACACAAGGAGGGCAGAAAAAGTTGTGTCTGGAACCCAGAATATTCACTAGGGGAATTCTTGTTTTCATGCCCAAAGATAACTGTAAATGGGTCATGGAAGGTCCTTGAAAAATTAAAGTGTGTGCAATTACACCTGGAAAGCACTTAGACCAACTTTAATATTGGGTAAAGGTGAGGACATTTAGAAAGTATAATAAAAGAGGGTGTACAGTCTGTTTGATGCTTCTATGTCTCTGGTTCTACTTTTGTTCATCAGTTTATGTTGTTCATTATATTCCACAAATCAGTGAGATCATGTGATATTTATCTTTCTCTGACTGGCTTATTTCGCTTAGCATAATGCTCTCCAGTTCCATCCATGCTGTTGCAAATGGTAAGAATTCCTTCTTTTTTATAGCAGCATAGAATTCCACTGTGTAGATGTACCACAGTTTTCTAATCCACTCGTCTGCTGATGGGCACTTAGGCTGTTTCCAAATCTTAGCTATTGTAGAGTATACTCTCCCTATTTATTTTTTTAAAAGAACTTTGCTGCAAAGCAGTATGCCTGTATGCTGGCAGTAACGTGTCTTGTTTACTGTGTCCCTTGATTGTATCATTTTCTCCTGTGCTTGATTTAATCTCCTACTGTTTTGTACAGTGACATGCTACACAGGCTTGTAGCCCAGGAGCTACATATAACTTTATATAAATCTTCAATTCATGTACCATACAGCCTAGGTGTGTAGTAGGCTACCCCATCTGTGTTTAAGTGCACTCTATGATGTTTGCACAATGACAAAATTACTTGATGAATTTCTCAGAATGAATACCCCTCGTTAAGTGATGCAAGACTGTGGTTGATTTTCATGTTGAGACATGGGGAGGTAAAAAATATTTTTTTCTAGTTTACATTAACAAAAAATCGTTTCCATTCTGAAACTAATTATACAATTCTTATAAGATCCTAACCAGATTTGTCACAAATCTAACAGAACAGACATTTCTGGTTAAATGGTTTGTTTGAAATCCATATATTTTTATGTTTTCATTTAAGACTTAGCTTTTGTTCAAATTATAGAAAAAGAAGTAAGTTGATATAATACTAAAGAAATATTAGTGCTTCAGAACCAGAGGTTTCTCTGAAGTGACAAAACATTTAGGAAAAAGATTGGAATCATAGAAAAGTTTCAAAATATCTTATAAGGTATTTATAGGGAAACCTTTTATGCTTGAAACGAAGAGTACAAGGATATTTACAAAACCTGGGCCCTCAGCACTCAGAAAGCAAGTTTTTTTAGTAGGAGTTTAAAAATCAAAGCAGAAGTGAAAAGTGTATCTATACATAGGCATTTTTGTTTATTGAAATAGATGCTTTGGTGCTAATTTGTTTATGCCTGTCTTATTGCAAGACTGTGTTACTAATTGATATGTTCAGATTATTCTCAATCTGCCTCCTGTGAAAGATTATGAGCTCCTGAAAAGTAAGAAATATATTTCTTTTCTTTTTTTTGATTGAAGGACTTAGCTCAGTGACTGGCCTAAATCAGGTCCTTACTATAGAATTGTTAAATTGAGTCATTTAGAGTAGGTTACACATCAAAATCTCTGACAATACAATCTTTCACATATGGAACATGTGTTCTCTGTTTATTAGTTGGAACAAGCCTGAGCTTTGTTGTTAGATGTGGATTTGAATCCACCAGTTAATGAGCATATAAATTTTCCAGGCCTTATCATTTTTACCTGAAATTGGAATAATGTCAGTTATCTCAAGGGCTGTGCAGAGGAAATGTGACCCTATTGATAAAACTCTGTGATAGTAGTGTAGTTAGGAGAAATTCACTTAAATATGAATTATCTTCACCTGACAGAATTGGAATTTTAGCAGATGGTTTTATCCTTTTCCAAAAAAAAAAGTTTACAAGCAGTGATCTTAGAGTTCATCAAGAAAGAATCCAGAAGTGTTCCACTTCCCACAACTCTGATGTTTGCCTACTAAAGCTTAACTAGAAATGTAAAAGAAAAAGGGAAAGGGAGAGGACAGGGACCAACAGCACTATTAGTAAAGAAGAATAGGACTTCTTGAGTTAGTTTTCCCATACTCAATTGTAAAGAAGGATCCTAAAATGCTTCTCTTTTTTTTTCCTTCCTCAGTCCAATTGTGAGTGGTAAACACCTTGATGTAAAGAACATGGGCTTTAAAGTTTGAGAGATTTAGCATTTTCTATGTTGATTAACTATGTTGATTAAATTGGTGTGTAGAAATGATGAGTAACACCTTTAGTCAGGCTCACATGGGCTAAGGTAGAGAATATGCTAATTTATACTGGGTGGGATTGGAGGTATATCGATAGAGGTGGGTAATTGTCTTCATATGAGTTCACACTAGTTATAACTGAAGTATTTGAGAAGGGGAGGTAATACTTCATTACCTAGAGTCTACATCATTCAAGGGAAGATGGAGAGATATGAAGAATCAGCTATGGAGATACAACATTAAACATAAAATGAGTGTAGAAGACAGTAAAAACCCAGTTGGTTAAGACCCTTGGGGAAAAAGGGGGTTCTTCAAAAGATCTCTGT
Organism: Myotis brandtii; assembly: GCF_000412655.1. Lineage (NCBI taxonomy): Eukaryota > Metazoa > Chordata > Mammalia > Chiroptera > Vespertilionidae > Myotis > Myotis brandtii. Next base: position 1,195,751 of record NW_005353916.1, on the reverse strand, counting down.
TAGCATGGGACTGAATTATAATGAGACTTTATTAATAAAATGAAATAATAAGGACAGAAATTAAAAAATGAGGCACATACAGAACTGATCAAGGAAAGATTATCAAGAGACTATTACCCAACTACTCATTTGTAAGTGAGTGTATTCTTACCCAACACTGTTTTCAGTTATAACTGAATGGGAGCTCTAATTAAATAGTTATTTGTGGTGTCCAAAGTCCAAGACACCAAGTAGTTCCTTTGTATGGATTCATAAGTTTTCCCAGAATAAATTGTAAAATACTCATGCTTTCCGTGAACAGAGGCAAGTGGGCCTACCCAGTTTCTGGCAAATTTATGAAGCAATACAAAATCCCTGCTTAATTCTTTGGTTTAAACAATATGCCGTTGACACAAATTAGTAAAGAAACAAACAGGTCAAGTGTCCAAAGAAAGATGTATAAAAAAAGTAAAATAAAATATATTTGGAACACACTGAATGAGTCAGTCCATTCCCTTTCTATGTCCCTGATTCATTATAATCACCAGTTCATTCTGTAAATCAGATTATTTATTCACTTGATTCTTAGATTCACTTGTTGATAGATGCATGTTTGTTGTTCACAATTTGTATCTTTACCTTTTTCTTCTTCCTCCTCTTAAAGGATACCTTTCAGCATTTCGTCTAATACTGGTTTAGTGGTGATGAACTCCTTTAGCTTTTCCTTATCTGTGAAGCTCTTTATCTGACCTTCAATTCTGAATGATAGCTTTGCTGGATAAAGTATTCTTGGTTGTAGGTTCTTGGTATTCAGCACTTTGAATATTTCTTGCCATTCCCTTCTGGCCTGCAAAGTTTCTGTTGAGAAATCAGCTGACAGTCGTATGGGTATTCCCTTGTAGGTAATTTCGACTCTTTCTCTTGCTGCTTTTAAGATTCTCCCTTTGTCTTTTGCTCTTGGCATTTTAATTATGATGTGTCTTGGTGTGGTCCTCTTTGGATTCCTTTTGTTTGGGGTTCTCTGCGCTTCTTGGACCTGTAAGTCCATTTCTTTCACCAGGTGGGGGAAGTTTTCTGCCATTATTTCTTCAAATAGGTTTTCAATATCTTGCTGTCTCTCATCTTCTGGCACCCCTATTATATCTTTCAACTCTATCCACCACCACAAGAAAAAGAGCTGTTTCTGCTCTATTGCATTTTGTTGAAACAAAAAAAATAAGTTGGAGAAATAAATAAGCTGGACACACTACATAAGGATAGCATGGTATTGTGGAGAGGGAATAAAGAATAAGGAGCAAAGAACCAGGTTCTGTCCCAGCTCTGCCATGCACTGTGTGACTTTAGGCAAGTCCTTACACTCTAAACTTCACAGGCTACTTACTTGTAAATAAAAGAAAAACTATATACATTTTTCAGTTTCTCTGAATCCAAAAATATTTTTGGCTCTAAATGGAGGAAGGAAGATTTGTATATAAATTGTTTCAAAAGGGTCTATCCTATATAATAAAAGTATAGTATGCAAATTGTCCCTGCGAACAGGATTTCCTCCGGGAGTTCAACCAGGGGGCGGGGCCGGCTGGGGGAAGGGAGGGAGTACCCAGCCAGCAGCCACTAGGGACTCTACCAGTGCACGAATTTTGTGCACTGGGCCTCTAGTAATATATAAAAGGGAAGATCCTGAAATGAGTTGTCAAGGTATCTCGAAAAATGACCTTCATCATCAAAAGCCACCAAAAAACAGGTAGTCAAATAGACTTTTGTTGGAACACTTAGTAAATACTATTGGCTAATGCAGGGGTGGGCAAACTTTTTGACTCGAGGGACACAATGGGTTCTTAAACTGGACCGGAGGGCTGGAACAAAAGCATGGATGGAGTGTTTGTGTGAACTAATATAAATTCAAAGTAAACATCATTACATAAAAGGGTACGGTCTTTTTTTTTTTAGTTTTATTCATTTCAAATGGGCCAGATCCGGCCCGCAGGCCGTAGTTTGCCCATGGCTGGGCTAATGTCTAGTGAGTACTTACTCTTCAATTTTATTTAGTCCTCAATACAATCCATTGATATAAACATAGATATATACCCATTGTGTACATAAGCAAACTGGGATAAGGTTACAGAGTTGGAAAGTTCTAAGAGACAGACTAGGATTTAACCTCAGACTATTCAGACTCCAAAGTTCATGTGTTTAATCATCATAAAATTATCGCTCTAGATTACTAACTGTAGAGGACAACATAGTAAAGCTGAACTTTATATAAATCTTCAATTCATGCTTCTAGCTACAGAACATACATAAACAGTTAATACACAACAATGCAAAAATACCACAAAATTACATTAATACATAATAATGGAAGCTAGCATGTAACAACTCCTTCAGTATCTCTGCTGTGGTATTGGCCATTATTCCTTTTCCTTTGATTCGTATAAAAATATTTTTCTTAATTACTGAGAGTATTTGAGAAAAAAATGATTTATTGATAAATGATTCTGTGGAAAATGCTAGAGTAACTCACTGGATTTTAACACTCAGCATCCAAATACTATGGCATAAACAGGACTAAGAATTAGACGACTCCCATTCTAACTCTTGCTTTTACTAAATGCCTTTGGAACCTTGAATATTTCATCTCATTACTCTGGACTTCAGTTTCTCAATTACAAAACAGACCTTTCCTCACGAATATTATAAGATGAGGAGGTTAAATAAAAGAGAGGAATACTTTGGAGCTGGAGGAGTCTGGACAGAAATTTCATCAGTCATGTTACCTTTCACAGGAGTCTCTGAGTCTCAGGTGCATTGACTGAAAAATGAGGTTGATAATAATAACAACTTCCCTGATTTATTTTATACTTAGGGCTAAAGTGTAGATTAAATTAGGGAACTTTCTTTGCATACAGTACTAATGTGCTGTACACAATAATGGGGTAAAACAACAACACCAGAAGTGTTTCTGAAGATTGTGGTAACATTCTCTCCTGGATATCACATATCTCTTGGGCTTCTGTGTTTTCTTGTTTATTCATTCACTTGTTTCCACAAATAGAGATTGATTTGTGCTGAGATATTAATTTTCTTTTCTCTTGACCTTCATTTCTCTTCCCCCTTTTTTTGTGTTCCCTCCAATATGTACCGTTGCAAAATACTGATGCAAAGATTCCTTCCTGTTACACATAAGGACTAATACCTCCTGGACCTCATTAAAAATAGCATGGGGTTACAAAACTAATTAGTCACAGACAGAAAAATTAAGAAAATTACAAATAGTCTTAATTGGTAAATTAAAAAAATGTTTTACAAATTAAAATTTTGTTAGAACCTCTAACTTTATGTGAATCATACATAACTTTAGAATAAAAAAAATTCCTCGCAGAAATTTTAAATGTAATGAACAAATATACATTGTTATTATATGTACCTCATTCTCTTTTACTCAGGTGCCATCTATAAAAAGCCCAGAAATGAATGGTAATTTAAACCATCAAATTATATTTAACATGTTGCCAATGACTAGATATTGTATGTACTATTTCCCTCTCTTCTTCTTTGGATTACTCTATCCCTTACTCTAAATAAATATCTACTTGTGTTCTCTTTATTTTGTCAAGTGAGAAAGACTTTGAAAATGGAAGGCACCTAAATGATCAAGATAATATGGAAAATACAGTAGACATCTCAGACCTGTCACTTAACCATCCATAGTGCTAGCATGTGATTGACTGTCCAAATAAAGACACTTTTGAAACTGAAAGGGAGCACTATTAATGATTATACCAGGAAAATAGGAACAAACCGGGTCTCTCTCAGACACATCAAGGTGTATGGTTGACATGCAACCCAAGGTATTTGGTTCAGCCTCCTAAATATTTCCTGACTACAGTGTATCCAAAATATGAGCAGCAGGCCCCATTTTGTCCCCTGGATTACTGCACTAGCCTAATGGTAGTCTCTTTGCTTACACACTTGTCCTTTCCTCATCCCCACATTTCTAACCAATTTTCACGCAGTGACAAAAACAACCTAATTTTAAGACAGTGGCTCACAACTGAGAAATTTTGCTCATCTTGAGACATTCAGTATTATCTAAAGACAATACTAATTTTTCACTGGTTAGGTGCTGTTAGTACTGTATCTAGTAAATAGAGGTCAGGAATGCTATAAAGATCCTATAGTTCCACGTGCTCTCTCCCCACAACAAAGAATTATCTAGTCCCAAATGCAAATAGTGCCACAGTTGAGAAGCTCTATTTTAATATATAAATCATATCGTGTTATACCTCTGGTTAAAGCTCTCCAAAATATGTAAAATAAAACCCAGTCACCATACCACATCGAAGTTCTTCATCTCTTTTAAGTTTTACACTCTATCCTCTGACTCCTAACTCCCTCAATTCCCCCCCCATCCCCCCCCCCCACCTCAACTTCAGGCAAGGCTTCTCCTCTCAAGTCTGGCTGGATCCCAATCAGGGCTTCTGCCTGGAATGCGTTCTTTCCTAGGATTTTACTTGGCTGGCTTCATCTCATCCTTCAGGTCTCAGCTCCAATGCCATCTTCTCAGACAGTCCTTTATGATCACCTTCATAGCATGGTCTCCCCCACAGTCCCCACTCACTCTGTCACAGCCCATTCTCATTATCCCTCCAGCTATATTCTCTTCACAGCAGTTTCTTACTGAAATTTCATTTATTTATCTAGTTCCCTGTTTTTTATCCATTTCTCCCCCATATAAGCACTGGAAAGACCAAAGCCTTGTCTGTTTTTTCAATTGATTTTTGTCACTAGAAAAGCATCTACAGTAAATCA
>NW_005353916.1:1145492-1189564 GCF_000412655.1 Myotis brandtii | reverse complement strand
ATTTTTGTGCACCGGGCCCCTAGTATATATATAAACAAAGATACTGGAAATTGGAGGTAAATTCAACTGGAAATTTAGATTTCCAATTGTACGGTTTTTGGTTTTTTTTTAAAGATATTTTTATTGATTTTCAAAGAGGAAGGGACAGAGAGATATATAGAAACATCAATTATGAGAGAGAATCATTGATTGGCTGCCTCCTGCACGCCCTGCACTGGAGACTGAGCCCACAACTTGGGCATGTGCTCTGACCAGGAATCAAACAGTGACCTCCTGTTCATAGGTTGATGCTCAACCTCTGAGCCACACCAGTAGGGCTCCAATTATAGTTTTAATGTTTAATAACAATATTGAAATTAATGACAGCAACTATCATTCACCAAGTTCAAATATCATTTATCATAGGCTGGGTACTATGCCAAACCCTTTACATTCATATTCTCAGTTATTACTTACAACTCTCCAGCTGGCCATCTATATTCCAGCTTCATTCAATTAGCCATTCCTTGTCATGCCAAGCTCACTGTAATTTCTAGACCTTTGCACATGCTATGCTCTCCACTTAGACCACTGTTGTCCTTTTCTATCTCCCATTGTTATACAAAGCTCATATATGACTGACTGCTTATGACAAATTGGATTCAAGGTCTGAGTTCCCATAGCTCTTGACTTTATCTCCTTCAAAGACAAAAAACTCTTTGAGGGCAGTGAATCCCCACTTTCTGTCTCATATCAACAGAATTTAAGAATGTAGTAGTAGGAATTTTTTTCTTGGTGTACTGATGAGCAAATTGAGCTGTACAAGAGTTTAAATCTTCCAGGCCCAAACAGTGTATGTGTAACTAGGATTCAATTTAAAGCCAACTGGAATACAAAATCTGAATTTCAGTTACTCTCCTATAGTAGATATGCAGCTTTGGACAAGCACTTCATCTCTTGGAATTTTGTTTTGCTCATCTATAAAATTCCCAGTGTGAGTGGGATGGGGAATTGGTAGATCAGATGAACTCTGTAGCTCATTTCTGCTCTAACATTAATGAGTTTAAGTGCCTGTACAAAATACGTTTTACAGTTAGAAAGTATTTGACAAATAGACAATGTATTTATTGTTAAATTTTACAGAAAGATAACATAAAGATTGTGGACATACGAAACACTTTCTACCTTTAGCAATACCCCTTCTTTATAGCCAATTTTGAAAATAACCTTTCATTCACTTTGTAGGAATTCTCACTCTTATTCTTTATAGTAAAAACAGGTAGGTATGCTTTTTCTCTACATAAAAATTGCATTTCCTTGATAGGTGAATATTGTAGGCTTTCAACCTCCTTGTTTATCCGCTCAGGAAACTGGTTTATGCCTCACAAACAGCACACCCATGCGAGTAGCACTTAATTAGGAACGAGTCAGTAGCTGGGCTATAGGCTCAGGTTGAATTAACTCACTTGAATTAAGTTTGTTTCATTTGAATTGCAAAGTGACAAAATTTTGCACACCATCCGCTATAGATTTCATGTATTCAGAAAGAACATAAAACTTTCATCCATTTATTTTTTAATGTTAGTGTAAAAACATTACTTGGAATGTGATATCAAATTCTTCCATGTTAAAAAAAAAAAAGAGAGATTTTAAAATTTGGCTAGATACACTTAGACACGTTTAAATGTAAGCAGTGCCCTATTTTGCCAATTGGAAAATCACTGTTAAAAATTTATGAAAATGGCTATGATGTACATTTTAACAGATTTTTTGGAGTCATCAATTTTAGTTTTCACCAAGTGTGTCCAAGACAAAAATGGGCATTTAAAATGGAATATGAAAGGAATTCGTTCCCTTTATCAGGTGCAACAGCCAGCCTGGTATCTGTCCTCTTGTGTGGTCCCCTTCTAAACCTGTATGCCCAATAGAACCCAGCAGCAATGACGACATGTCACTTCTAAGACTAGGTCATACAAGTCACTGCATTTTCTGCTTGCTTTTCATTTTGCTCTATTTCTTGTATGAGTAGCTTTGGGGAAAGCCAGCTGTCGTGGGTTGAAGAGAGGCCTCCAATCAACAGCGTGAGAAACGGAGGCCTCCTGACAACTGCCATGTGGGTGATCCTGGGAGCAGATCCTTTAGTTCCAGTCAAGTCCTTAGGTGACCACAGTCCATGCCAACACCCCGACTAAAATCTCAAGAGAACCACCCAGCTCAGCTGCTTCTGAATTCCTGACCCGCAGAAACTATGAGCTAATACTAGTATATGTTTGTAGTTTTTAGCCACGACATGTTCGGGTAATTTGTTATGCAGCTACTGACAATTAGTACTGCAGGGAATGAAGACATTTTCATTTACCGTGTATGTATTCTTCCTCCTTTAACAAAGCCAGGGAAAGAGAGATGAAAACTTCAGTGGCTGGACCACAGAGAATCTTAATAAATAATCATTATTATCTTAAAGATAATTTTAAAATATGAAATACAGTTTCCGAATTTGGTTTATGGAATTACTAGGGGCCTAGGTGGAGCATTTGATTACTAAAATTTAAAAGAACTATAGAAAAAGAGATGATCCCGATAAAAGAAATAAAAGCAACTGGAGAATATAGTCCTGATGGAAAAGGCATACATTATAATAAATGCAATCAGAGCAGTAGTTTTAAAGATTTTTATGTTTTACTTTTGGGTTGAGAAAGTCTTTCTTCAAATGAAAGAGTTTTTGGAAACATAAAACAAAGTCATAGCCAATACGTTCCTTTAGTAACCGTAGGAAAAAATGGAAGAGAAACTGGAAAAGAATGGGAAAGGACACTGAATGGGCTCCCCACTTGAAAGTCCACCATGTAATGTCGAATAGAAAATACGATAGAAAATATTTCTTACACATTTCCTAATATCAGGGAGAAGTTTTCAATATTTTATTTGGTTTGATAAGAATATTTCTGTAAAAATAGGTCTGGAAATCTACTTCTGTTCCTAGATACTGGAAAATAGAACCTCAGCTCTTGCTCTATGCTTTATACGGCTTCACTTTGGTTTCTCCAGCTGTGTCCTATCCTGTGGGTGAATATACTGAATATTCCAATTTAAGCAATAATATTTCAACCCTCTATGTTCTCTCTACATTGACATTTTGGTATCAAAATATAAACTCTATAAATGTATAGAAATGACAATGTGAGCCTTGTAAATTATATATTGACACAAAGTAATATAAAATTTTCTTTAAAAAATTATTGATATCAAATATGATAAAATAACAAAACGATAAATGCCCAAGTTAAAAATAAAATAAATATAAAAATTAAATTAAAACGTGGCCTTCATTTTCCTTTTGTAGACCAACAGACAAATTTTGTTTATGCACAGTGTTTCTTAAAACCTGAATTCATTGATAACATTAAAAAGTCAAGAAATTTCACAGAAAATGTATATTTGGGGGCTCTGTTAAAATATTTGATAATATAGGACTAATAGTTTCAAATAAAAATAATTTTCTAGAGCCAGAAGCTAGTCTATAGAAAACTGTTCCAAGTATTATAGCTTATATATAAAAAAAATTTATAAAAGTTTTTTTTTTCAAAAATTTAACATATATTCTAAAAGGTATTTGATATTAAGCAATATCAAGTAGTGGAGCTGAAAAAATCATCTAAACTATTAATAGAAAACATCAGTTATGTTAGAGGAAAGACAAATCTATTTTGATTCACTACAGGAAACATCAAATCTCTATCCAATAAAGAGAAACATAAAATCATTGTCCAATAAAGAGGCAATCAAAGAGTGTACAGCCAAAGTTTAGAAAAAAATATTATAGATGGATGTCAAGCAGCTAATTAACAATATCTTTTGTTAGCTTTCTGAATTTTAGGATGTTTGAAATACATCATATTTCTATATATCTCCATGTCATATTCTGAGGAAGATGAAGATTAACTGTTGATTACAGTGCAGACTGTGGAAGGGAGAACAGCTTTAACCCCTTGGTATGACCTTCTGCATTTTGGCCTTCACATAACTACTCCTCACTGTATTCAGAATCCTTGTCATTTGGAGCAACCAATTTTTCATTCATGAAAAGTTTTTTTTTTCTTCTGATGTGTAATAATTAAGGGTATGGAGCATAGCAGTTAGGCAGACATGAATCCAATCCAGCCTTCCCTCCTACTAGCTGTTTACCTTAGGCGAGTTCTTAACTTCTGCAAGTCTCAGTTTTCCTATCTCTACAATGTGTGTAATAACATATACTGCATAAGGGTATTGTGACAGGTGAGAGCCAGGATCACGTATGGATTCAAGACCTGACATACAACAGCCACTACTGACTACTGCAGAACTGCAATTAATATAACGATAATGAGAAACAAATGGACGTAGAAAACATGTAATTACTTTCAAAGAGAATGGGGGATGATTTTACTCTAATAATGACTTTGAAACAGAGTCAATTGCCAAGGAAGACATGAAACGTCGCAGAAAATTTTCAGACAGTTTTTTCAATTGCATTTGTTATAGATCTGAGCATCCCTCAAATAGGAAGGAGCAACAGAAGCAAAGACCTCCTTGCAAAGCCACCAGAAAGAAGGTGCAGAAGAATGCAGTTGTTTGTAACCCAGCACTACACTCGGGAATTTACACAAAGGCCTCTGTTTTGTTTTGTTTGTTTGTTTTTTCTCTCACAAAGTTTCTTTCTAACCTCTAAACCGGCAGTCACTCCACCCCAGCTGCCCCAAAGCCCAGCCATTCAAATTCGCTAGAGCAAATATCAGTTTGTTTGTTTTTATCACTGACCAGCTTGTCGTCTTACTCATCACTACATCCACAATGTAGGGCTATTCTTCTAAGAAAATGGTTCCATTGTGGGTTTGGCAATGAGATCTTCAGTTCAGTTCAGCCAAGCTTATTTCTTTTGTTCAAAGGAAAGAGCCTGTTTACAAATAATCTGTGTATAATTAGTTACCTGATTCCAAAACTGTTTTATTTTTATTTCCTCTCTTCCTTGTGAAGCCATCTGGGAAAGCTGATTACTCCTAAGTCATTATAAGCTAAAATGCAGTCTAGCTAGGCTGGGTTTTGACTCTCTCTGTTAATGCTGGTTAAATACTTAAAACTAATTAGACCATTTTAATAGGTGTCATTTATTATATAATGCTTCTTAAGAAAGAATCTTATAGTTCATGCTGATATATCCCACCAATTATATATTTATAAATCTTAGTTTGTGTGTTCCAGTTCGGTTATGCAGGTTTGTAAGAAAAAGGTAATTCCCAAATGAAAGAAAATTACATGGATGCATAGAACAATGTCCCTAATGAAACGAAAGTTAGAAACTCTGTTAAGGTTCAAGAAAAACCATAAAACACTGAATAGTGAAATGCTATTCACCTCTGTTATTTCTATACTGGAGGCCTGATGCACAAAATTCGTACAAGAATAGGCCTTCCTTCCCCCAGCTGCAGGCACCGGCTTCCCTCCAGCACCCAGGACCCGGGCTTCCCTCGCAGCCCGGCTTTGTCTGGAAGGTTGTCTGGTCTAATTAGCATATTATGCTTTTATTATTATAGATGTGATTAGAATTCTTGCATTACTGATTGGTTAGATAGAATACAATCCAGACAGCAAATTTAGCTGTGCAAAGTTTCACACCTGTCTTAAAACTGTGAGCCAAAGATTCCATTGCTCCTGCAAATCTCAAGAGATTCTGAGTACTCATCTAGTTACGAAGAGACAGCTGATTCCAAAATGTATTTCCAGTTCTCTTTTATGTCCAATAAATAAGAAATGTATATCTACTTAAAAAGGAATTTATGTTATGGGTATATATGCATCCTTCTTTCTCTCCTTTAGGAGCAATCCATGCTTGCTTAATTTTTTGTCTTTATGCTCAGCACCAGAGTGTTTAGGTTCGTTATATGAAATACAGATAAGGATCTCTAGTTTCTTCTGAGAAGTTCTGTACATTCTAGAGATTTAAAGGAGAACTAAAATGGATTAAGATGTCTTGTTGATTCTAGTCAACACTCACATACATATATATTAAAAACACTAAAAAAATGTCACTGGCTTTCAGTTAAAATTAAAAATAAGACTTCTATCTAACCAGATTCGGGTTCATCATCCTGAATTTGCATATAGTTCTGTGCAGAAGTGTCTTAAAACCCTATTAATGCATCTAATTAATGTAATGACAGAGAACTTACGCAGCATCTAATGAAAGAAAACAAAGATTAAATTTAAGTTAATCAGCTTTGAAATGTAAACAAGCACATTCAATCATTAAATGATTCTGTTTATTTTTAACAGGTTCTTAGGAGAGCGTCAAATAAACATCCTACCAATTTTTTCCTGGTTTGCCCCAAATGTTTATTAGCATCATTAATCCATTAGTAAAATTCCAAGGAGACATTTCATGCCTGCTATAAACCTTTTCCAAGTTTTTGATGAATGGAGACAAGCAGGTAGCCAATATTTTTTCATACAATAAATTCTAAAATAGTTCACGGATGTTTCAAAAGTAGGGCCTTCTAAATGATTAAAATAAAAGTGAAAACTGGCACTAATAATAAAGGACATCGCAAGTTTGCCATCTCAAGGTGTCTGTTCTCTGCTTTGAGAGCTCAGCCTCACTAGTGTTTCTGGTAAATATGACAGCAGTGGGTTTCGGAATCTGTTTCTAGCAACCAGATAGCCCGGAACAGAGGGAAATGTTTTTACATTCTGCAGAGTTTGGAGATGAAAGAACCAATTCCAGTGTTGATGAAGGAAGACATCACTCAGCAGGTGTTGGGCAGCCATGATGTAATAGCATTCCTCCATACAGCTTACCAGTAGCAAGTCAGAAGCCCAGAATCATCTTGACGTGAGGAAAGCCTATTTGATTCTCTGTATTCTCCCTCAAATACCAATGGTCTGTTTTGTTGGTTTGTTTTGCTTTGTGGTTAGAATGACTTTGTACTTATAATTGAAGTATTATCTAATTGAGATATTAGTATTATGCTATGTGAGATAGATCTACTGTGTATTCACTTCAGAATCCTCACCATTTCTCTTGTATAACCCAATGTGGAAGAGGGATGTGTTTCCTGCCCAATCTCAGGGTTACCCATTACTTTTGGCATGCTAGCCCTCATGTCTCTCTGACTCCATAAAATATATTAGCAAGCAAATGATTGAAAAATAACTTCATTATTGAGGTCACCAAGAATTCCTTCTAAGTTATGAGACCAGTAAGCTATTCCTAAATTCAGAAATGCTACCTGCTATCATTTATTCAACAATTACTTTCTAGTTATGGTAAGAGCATTTAGCATTAGAACTACCCTCTTCACAAAATTAAGTGTACAATACAGTATTGTTATCTACAAACACAATGTTGTACAGCAGATCTTTAGTATTAATGCATCTTATGTAACTAAAACTTTATACTTATTAAACAACAACTCCCAATTTCCCCTTCTCTCAATCCCTGGAAACCACCATTCTATTTTCTGCTTCTATGAGTGTGACTATGATAGCTATCTCATACTAGTAGAATCGTGCAGTGTTTGTCCTTCTGTGATTGGCTTATTTCACTCAGGATAATGTCCTCTAGATCCATTCATGTGGAAACATATGGCAGGATTTCCTTTTCAAAGGCTGAATACTATTTCATAGTACATATATGACACATTTTTATGCACTCATTTATTGATGGACATTTAGACTGTTATCAACTCTTAGCTGTTGTGAATAGTGCTGCAATGAACATTGACATGCAGATGTCTCTTTAAGGTCCTGAAATCAAGTCTTTTGAAAAGTACCTAGAAGGGCTCCTATTGTATGGCAGGCATATTTCTAGGGGGGTGGGAATACATTAGTTACAAAGGAAAAAAATGACATGCAAAACCCCTTAACAGTGAGCTCATTCTACCAATCTGTTACCATACTGTGGTTGTTCAAATATCTGTTCTCCTTACAACAAAGTCATATTTTTGGAAAACAGAAATGCAATCATATCACCCTCTTGCATCAAACAGTTCAATGGCATCCTTTGCCCTCAAGATAAAATCTTTACAGTGGCCATGCAGCCCTGCCCAGGCTGGCCTCTGTCACTTCCTGAGCTCCCTCCTGCATCCTGCTCACCCGCATCACCTCCAACGCTGCTCTTCTGCTACCTTGGCGTCCTTTCAGCTCCCTGAATGCATCCTCCTCCCCAAGTCTGTTCTTTGAGCAAAAACCTCTCTTCCTTATTTTTAGCAAACCTGTCCAAATATTATGTCCTTCAGATCTCAGTTTAAATACAGCTCCGACTGGGAAATCTTGTCTGAGTCTCAGACTAGGCTGGATGCCATTGTTACTCATTCTTACAGCACCCTGTACTTTTATATAATAGCAGTTATCTCAATTTTAACCAAAACATAGTCACTTAATTATTTGTTTAAAGCCCATCTCCCCTAAAGAACCATAATGGGTGGGGCATAAGCACAGAGACTATGTCTCCCTTATTCCCTACTGTCTTCTCAGTGAGAAGCATAGTATCTGTTGCATTATAGAGGCAAACAAATATTTATTGAATCATTGCATGAATGAACTGTGCAGCGTCGCATAGGTCAATGGTTTTCTAGCCTTTTTTAGTCATAGCTCTGTTGCGTTACCTAACTGTGGAGGAAACAAGAATTAATTTACCCACCAATATTTATAGATTTTAAAGCACTGAAAAACATAGTTGTAAATCATTCCCATTAAAAATCATCCTATATAATAAAAGGTTAATATGCAAATTGATCCTAAAGGTGGAATGACCAGAATGACTGCTGGGTCAGTCACTATGAGGCACACTGACCACTTCTTGGTCCCTTTCCACGGCCGGCAGGCTCCAATCGCCTGATGGTGACCTGGGAGGGGAACCGGGGGTGGGTGGAGGGGGATGTGGGCAGTGTCAGGCCAAGGCCCCTGCCCCACTGGTCACCACACACACAGAGGGCGACCCATGGCAGGGGGCAGGACCAGGAGCAGGTGGGAACAGCCTACCTCTCAGTCCCTTCCCCTAGCCTTCAGCACTGATCACCCGATGGCATAAGGGAAACTGGGGGTGGGTGGCAGCAGGGGGAGGGTCCAGCTGTGGGCAGCTGGGGAAGACTGCCTTGATCACAGGCCAGGCCTAGGGACCGTACCCACGCAAAAATTTCGTGCACTGGGCCTCTAGTTCCATACAATAGAGCAGGCCAGGCCTAGGGACCGTACCCGCGCACAAATTTTGTACACTAGGCTTCTAGTTCCATATAATAGGATGCCGCTTATCAATAAAAAGAAATAAATAATGACAGATGCTGCATCATGAATGAATCTCAAAAAGATTGCTAAGTGAAAGAAGCTAGACACAAGAAACCATATATCATATGATTCCATTTATATGACATGTCCGGAAAAAGCAAGTTACCAGATACAGAAGGTGAGTGACTGCCTGGGGGTGGGAGTGGGGATTAACCATAAATGGTCATGCAGGATTTTCTTGAGTGGATACAAATTTTCTCAAATTGATTGATGGTGATGACATGAAAAATATACCTCAGTAAAGCTTTTTTAAAAAGTGATTATTAAAAAGGATAGCTGAGTTTCAACTGACTTTTCCCATATAACTACAATTATTATCCTTTGTTTTACTTCTTCCAGTTTGGCTTTTAAGAACACATTGAACTTGCATTGTTTCCTTATAGTTTCATGGGGTTCCTCTTGTTTAGGGATGGCTAACCTGTGGCTGTCATATTTCTCTAAAAGCACTATACATACATCTACTAAGTAATTAGATCCTGATTAGCTGGCTGGTCCCCAGCCATCACTTATTAGCCATCTTTGAGATAGACCCTCAAATATCCCTTTCTGGCAGGAAAACATTGTGGAAAAGATGAGTCTTGGAATAAAAAAGTACTGCCTCTGTGGATAAAATAAAGGAAACGTTGAAGAAACAAATGGAAAATATCACACTTTCAGGCAATTACAGATTCTTGGCTGAAATTCAGTTTCAGGCTTATCTTGTAGGGAGGAATTTTTAAACACTTCAAAGTCCTACCCAGTGTCATAGCTGTCACCTTAATCTACCCCCAAAGCATCCATTTCAGAAAGTTAAAGTTGTAGAGCACTGTACACTGCTGAAGAATTCTGTAATTAGAGCAAAATAGAACTGAATGCCTACAGGGATTTTCCTTTTGATATTGTGGGTAAAGTCAAAGAAAAATGATTGAAGAACAAGGATGTCTTAAAACCACATTGCAAAGCATAATGATTCATTCCTGACCAAGGGTGAGGTAACCCCAAAATAAAAATATAAGGTTATTTATCATACCAATTTCCAGTTATCATCTATGTCAATTATGAACTTAAAACGACTTCCAGAAACAGGGAGGGATGTAAGTAGGATGGACTATAATCCAGGAATTCAAGAATTAGAGGCTTTCACAAGAAATAAAACAGATCTCAGATTTCATACTATTTTTAGAATTATTTTCCATAGGAGATGTCTGTTTGATATTTTTGATGATAGTTTCTTGAGCTTAAAAGTAAGTTCAGGAGAAAAAAGTGTATTACTGAAATTTTTAGCAGTGAACTATTATTGGTAGTGTAATAGCCTTGTTAGATAGCAAAACTTTCATATGTATAAATTAACAGCAATAAAATATATATCCAGTTTATTATTTTGATTTATTTTACTGATATTTCTTCCATTACTGTTTTCATTTATACAAGATGGCAATGATTTTTACTGTTTCCCTATATTTTCCCATTTGCATTGGAATAAATGTAAATTAATGTAAATTACCATACTGCATCTTCTCTCCCATGGCTAAGAACACACAGACAGTGATAGATCTGTGTAGAGCTTTATGTGAATTAGTCACATGAAATGTTCTGATTTGGGTTTAAAACACAGAAACTGAGTGCTGAATTTTAAGTTTTCACTCGTTTCTTCTGGTATTTAAAGCAAAGGTAGGAACATATGAAAACAGTGTCACGTCTCTAAGAATTTGCAGGGACAAATCAGTTATTGGTTCTTGTTTTCCAACATGGCCAAGTTTCCCCATAAATTGCTACTCAATAGAATCCTAAAATGACCACAGCTTTTCTAACTCATAATGAAACTAGAGAAGTCTCTCTGTCTTTAAAATAATTAAAATAAAATGTGTGTGTGTTTTAGAACACTTTAAAATGTTTCATAATGAAGGGCTTTCACCTGAGCAGAAAAGGGGGCACCTGGTTCTTTTTTACTCTTATGTTCTTGGGCAGAAAAGGATGAAGGACATGGTTTGGTTCAGAATTATCTTTCTATTTGAGAAATGCTATTTGGTGACTTATTAAGAAAACTGGCTCATCAAATCTTTAAATTCTGCATGGCATTGAACCTTTGGACTTAATTTCTTATTTATGAAATAAGAAGATAAACAAAATGGCCTGTAAGGCCTTTTACAGTTAAAGAAATATACAGTGATCCTGAAGAAATGAATGCTCAGAACCATGCAGAGAATAAGCCATGCCCACATCACACTGGGTAGTGCTAGTTGTAGGCCATGCATAAGTGAAGATAATGAAAATAGTGAATAATCAAAGATTAAAGCACTTTGGCTAGTATAGATTCTACCAAAAAAAATAATGATATACCAGTATCTCTTTTTGTTATTTTGTTGTTTCATTGCCACATTTTAATGTTTTAAAATTTGTGAGTTGCCATGTGTGTCTGTGTCCACGTACAGAGTGTATGTTATAATATAAAGATACTATATTATTAGAGGCCTGGTGCATGAAATTCATGCACGGGATCGGGGGTCCCTTAGCCCTGCCTGGACCCTCTCCAATCCTGGATCCCTCTCGCAATCTGGAACCACTGGCTCCTACCCGCTCACCTGCCTGCCTGCCTGAGCCCTGCCTGGACCCTCTCCAATCCTGGATCCCTCTCCAATCCTGGATCCCTCTCGCAATCCGGAACCACTGGCTCCTACCCGCTCACCTGCCTGCCTGCCTGATGCCCCTAACTGCTCCCCCTGCCGGCCTGATGGCCCTAACTGCTCTTCCCTGCTAGCCTAATCACCATAACTGCTCTCCCCTCCTGACCTGATCCCCCTACCTGCCTATCTGCTCTCCCTTCCTCTCCACGCCCTTCGGACCTCCAGCGCAGGCGTGCTGAGAGCTCTCCGCCACTGTCCTAATTGGTCATTATGTGACGGCATCCCAGCTAATTTGCACATTCCTCTATTATTAGTATAGATGTGCACAAGAGTAATACTAAAATATTTAATAATAAATTTGTTACAGGAGACACATATGGAAGAGATCCACATATTGTCTAAGATCCACTGGTATGTGTTTTTCGGTGTGTGTGTATGTGTGTGTGTGTGTGTGTGTGTAATGAACACGTGGTTTTTGCCTGTCTGATGTCCATCCCTACCTTCCTTGTTCTTGCATTAGCTCCTCCCTTCATTTTGCCATTGGCACAACTCCCAATTTTAGGCCATATGAATGAGTAGGTTGACTTGCCCTAGATTCCATAGGTGGACAAATGTCTCAAGACAGCCAACAGAGCAGTTTATCTTTCTGGCCACACTGACTAATTAAGAAATGGGCACATTATGAGCCAGACCAATGTAACTTGGTCCTAGGGTTGTATTGGTGCTATTAGAAAGGCGAAGCTTTCTTATTCTCCCAGGATTCCTGAGATGGTAACCTGAAGTATATGCAGCTACTGATGACTATCTTGTTTCCTTGAGTAAAAATCTGGGGGGGAAAAAAGGTCAACAAAATAAAAAGCAGAGAGCGAGGAGATAGAGAGAGAGGGAGGGAGGGAAGAAGAGAGGGAGGGGGAGAGAGGAGGAGACAGAGAAAGAGAGAGATGTCTTAAAACAATATTTGAGTCTATTGACCTAACCATTCCTGAGTCTCCACCAAATGCTTCAGTTCTGTGAGGCAACATCTTCCGCCTTCATATGCAGCCAGTTTGTGCTGGACTCAGGAGATCCATGATAAAAAGGGAATGTGTTTATCACAGGTCATCTCTGTCTAACCCTTTATCTCCCTTGTGTGAACCTTTTGGATTTAACACAAGCATTAAGCTGTCTGAGAAGACTTTCTGGAACCTATTTACCTTGAGTTAGATGGACATCCTCTATGCTGGTTATATGACAGCATTATTTGTTAATATCAGTATTTCCTCCACTATGTTTTGTGCTCTGTGAGGTCAGGAACCTTGTTTCTCTTCCCTTATATCCTCAAACCCTATCAGAAGCAGCTGAATACCACTTGAATATTTACCAAGTACAATGCAATGAGTTTGCAGCTTTTCAATATTTAAAGACAAGGATCATGTCCCCTTTTAACCTTCCCATCTCTGGGACAATATACTTTTTTAATTTTAACCTATTCTCCTATGCACTTTTCTCCAGTGGCCTGTCTTTCTCAATCTCTCGCTTTGAAGATTTTAATTTATTTATACATTCATTAAACAATAGCTTAAGTGTCTCTTATGACTTAATAACTGCACTAGGCATGAAGAATACATTGTTGAACAAAACAGTATTCTCAAGGACCTCATAGTCCAGAGTGTGAGACTAAGAATGATTACAATGTGTGATTTGCACGAAAATTTTATAGAGGGGAGGACTCCATGGCAGGAGATAGGAGGGACAGCAGTCTGATTTTAAGAGGTCACTGGAGGCCTGTGAAGGAAATGACTTTAAGCTAAATGTGGAGGTGTGAGTAAATGTTAACCTGCTCAAGGAAGAAACAGGGAGTGTCCCAGGCAGACTGACCAGTTTTCCCAATCAGAGAGTAAACACAGTTGAGAGGCAATAATATAAACACTTACTGATCACCACAAAGTTTCTTTTTCACTAACATAAGAGTATGTGTTTTTTTTTTCTTTTTAAGTAATTAAATTTATTTGGGAGACATTTGTTAATAAGATTATATAGGTTTCAGGTATACATTTCCATGATACATGATCTATACACTGCACTGTGTTCCCACCATCCAAAGTCAATTCCTCTTCCATAACCTTATATTTGGCCCCCTTTACCCTTTACTATTCTATACCCCCTTCCCTCTGGTAAGCACCACACTGTTATCTATGTCTTTGAGTTTCGGTCTTATATTCCACATATGAGTGAAATCATATGTTTTGTAGGTTTTTCTGATCGACTTATTTCACTTAGCATAATACTCTCAAGGTCTATCCATGTTGTAACAAATGGCAGTATGTTATCTTTTCTTATGGTTGAACAGTACTCCATCTATATATATAAAAGCCTAAGCAACCATCATATTGTTCGATCATCCGAACGGTTGCTTTGATGCGCAATGACCACCAGGGGGCAGACACTCTGACCAGCTATGATGCACACTGACCTCCAAGGGGGCAGATGCTCAATGTAGGAGCTGCTGAGCGACAGCAACTTTTCAAAGTGCCCTCTTTAACTCCGGGATGTTGGGCTGCCGGTTTCTACCCAATCCCTGCAGGCCAGGCTGAGGGACCCCACCAGCTGGAGGGACCCTGCTCACCCCACAGATGCCCTTTGAGCCCCGGCGCTGCCCCAGGTGCAGCCAGACAGGGAGGGACCATGGGAGGTCCAGCCCATCACTGGACATATATATATATGTCCATATTCTTTATCCAATTATCAAAGAGCAGATTTTAAACATGATTTAAGATATTACTTATGTGACCTATCCCCTTCTTTTTTTGTCTAGTAAAATTGTTCCAATTGTAATTAAGATATTTTATCATACTGCCTCTCCATGCACCCCAACCATTCACAATTAACCAAGAAGGGTTTCATTTGGGCTTTGAGAAGGTTCTTCTGAAAATAATAACAACTGCTATTATTGAGTTACTATGTACAGTCACAGTGGTAAATGCTTTCCCTGTGATTTATCCTAGTTTATGGATGAATAAATTTGATGGGGGCTCAAGAGTGACCCAAATGTCATCCAGCTAATAAGAGGAAATCTAGGATCTAATCCCAGATTCTGAACCATTGCACCATTTTGACTTTCTCCCATAAAAAATAGTTTTCCTCCCACTATCTGGATCTGTGACAATACAAGTTTTTATGGGAATAACCATTTGGGAAGAAGAAAAGCGAGGTGGTTTGAAACATGAGCCATGGGGCAGCAACCTTGGGGGAATGCTGCCCTAGAATTTTGGTTCATCAGAAGTGAGCAACAAGGAAGTGATTTCATTGAGAATAAAGAACATTGGTGGCCAGGAAGAAGGAAAAATGTGTGAAAACAGGACAGCAGGCCCAAAGGCAGTCACTTATGCTAAGTCCCATGTCACCAAACTGAGACTTAATTGTGGACTTGACTCTCCCACAAACCAGTCAATCAGGAGTCCCCTGCTCAGCTTAGTGAGGGAGTCTGCCCCATAAACCCTAGCCATCCCCTAAAGGAAAATAACTTTGCAATAACCTGCTTTTTTTGCCCAGTATAGTGTCCTTGTTCCCACTCCCTTCTGGCTATAAAAGTTTCATTGTATGCAGCTCCGTGGAGCTCCTTTCCGTCTGCTAGATTGGACCCTGCCCAACTCGAATAGGGTTTTGTTCAAATATACTCTTTAAAAGTTTTATATGCCTTATTTTATCTTTTAACAGAAAATTAGGGGAAGCATTATTGTCGAATCAAATTGATTTCATCTACTCTGACACTGCATACATGAGTGAATTAGTTGAGACTACAAATTCATGATATATCTAATGTCCATCATCTAATCCAAAAGTTTCTATTCCCATAGTAGGCTATTAAAGTGCACCCATTTCACAGGGTGCATGTACTTCTCTAGTCAAGAACCAGATTATTCTCATTATAGTCTTTGTGGAAATAAAACGTGTTGATAGAAAGCACAATTTAGATAACAGGCTTCCTAACTATAGACTTTTACATCATTAGTGGTCTGATAATTTGACATCTGTTCTTTGTTTCAGTAGTAAATCCATTTTTTTTATTTTCACAATTTCATTATAACTTTACTAGAGTAAAGGAATCAAAGTAAATAGTGAAATCATAAAAAACACAAAAATAGTTAAGAATCAAAGATAAAGAAAATGTGTTAACAAGGCCCCATGAATTTCAAATTTTTCTACACATTACACCCTGCTATTAGCAAAAATACAAAATGTAAACAGTTTTTGACATTCTGACAGCACAAAACTTTTATCTGTTTTGTTGTGTGGAACATAGAGCATGGTGTTGGGTGGTTGCTAACTTCAGAGAAATAGAAATGGGGACCACAGATGGCAAGAAATGTCACTGTTGCAGGAACTCTGCTGGCAGAATGTTCTCTGATTCTAGGGGAAATTTATTTTGAATGTTCACTTTCAATCGCGAATCAAGCCAACTTTAATTTAAAGTAAAAGATGTTTCAGATATTGATTAGGGTAGCGCTAGCTACTCTTCCAACGAAACCAATATGATTGAAGTTAATTAATTGTTCATGTAAAGTCCAAATGCCTCTTCCTCATCAGCAGGTGGCTCACTTCCAAGCCCTTGTGGCCCCTGCTTTTTCACAGGAGGCTTCCAAGGTCATCATAATCGTCTTCATTAGGCCACAGGCAGAGTGAAGAGTGGAGAAGGCTCACCCACTGAAAGTGAGACTCAGCCATCTCTCATTCACGTGGTCCCACTAATGGACCTTGGGAATGTAGACCCTGCTAGGCATCTGGGATGGTGGGGAGTGGAGCATACAATTTGTTGAACCATATCCTTGGCATTTCCTGGTCTTTTCCCATCCTCTCACTCACTGTTCATTTTCTTCCCTTGACAATAATGAAATCTCTATTAATTCTGCAATCTTAGTACAGGTTTCAAAACCAAAATTTGCATTAGAATTATGAGATAGGGAGGTAGATAGCTAGAAAGATAGATAGATGAATGTATAGACATTCAAAATTTTACTACATATAAACCACCGAGATAATTTAGACACATCTGATTGTTAGTATCTTTTTTGTATTACCGTAATTGCCTTTTTTCACGTTGACAGTAAGTCAAACTTACCTTTAAATATTCCTGGTAATAAATTACCCCTCTGAGACACCTGAAAAGCAAAGCTCCTTTTTCATATTTACTCTTCTGGCTCTTATTTTTGAAAGACAAGGCTGACCCTCTGTAGACTTAGCCACCCACCAGATTGTCCCTTTACTAGTCACATGTCGTGTTAAACTGACTAGAGAAATCGTTTCCTAAAGGAAACTAAAGTGAAAGGTCAAATGCTATAGTTGCTTATATGGGCCATCTGGTTCCTGTTGCAATGATGCTTATCCCCAATCAGAAGGTGGACCAGAGTTAAGACTTCATTCTCCTCTTAGACAGGACAAAAGAAAATGGTAAGACTCCAATGCTGCTGCAGTGCCCAATATGAAAACTCTTCTATGATTCTCATTGTCCATATGTATGAATATGTTTTCCAGACACTAGAACTTGTAAGAAAATACCCAGTTTCATAACATGCCTTCCCCAGTGAGTGGCCCACCACTCCAAGGTCATCAAAAAAGCACTCTGACTGAAGAACCATACCTGATTGTCAATGTCTATCTCACACCTAAACATTTCTAAGTTTATAAAATGTTTTATTTTCACCTTAGCAGTTATCTGCTAGAAGTTATTTCACATTACACTTGAAAGAATTTTAATACACATTCTGCAGTTCTCTTAGCAGACACTGTAGGGGCCTTCCCCATTGCTTTCTCAGGGTAATTAGCAGGACAGAAGACTGACTCACCTCTCTTAGTTTGTTTTTGTTTGTTTGTTTGTTTGTTTACAGGATATAAGCTAACTTTATCAACTCTTCTGGCTTTAATAGTTTTAGTACACTGATCAGATAGTGTTGGTCCCAAAATTTCATAAAGGAATGATGCTCGGAACAGAGAATGACAGGAGGAGTTCTCTTATGTAACCTTTTGAAAGAAGAAAATACTACGTCATTTCTATTGAATGCTCTGACTCCAGATCAGGTTTCTTATCCAGATTACTGTCATTTGGGTAGAATTCGCCTCCCTTAAGGATCGTAGGAGAAAATTTTAGGTCCCATCCTGATAGAATTATCTCAATTTCAGAGTTAGTTCTGTCTAAATGATTAACTTGTTTTAAGAATAAAGTCAGACTTGAACTTTTTTTGTTAAGCATCTATTTCCAAGACTATACCTGTTAGCCTTTGCAATGCAATTTTGAATTATTTCCTACAGTTTCTTGATTCTCAAAAAAGATAATATTGTGAGAATCATTATAAGACGACCTGACATTTCCTTTATTCTGTTTGTTATGGGAAGTGTTGACTGCAACTTTGGAACAAAGGTGACTGCGGGGAGGGAAAAGGAGGCATGGCTAAGGGTGCTGCTCAAAAATGGTAAGAAAACAAGAACGGGCAGTTAGCAAAGCAAAAGTAAGCTGCCCGAAAATACATAAAACGTAAGAGCTCTTAAAGCAGGCGGGAATGTGGCCTTTGCACTGGGAAAGAACCGAAAGGCTAAATGGGCTACTTTTGAAACCTACACCTGCTTCTGTTCTCTCCTGCATTCCAGGACCAGTCCGCCCTCCTCTCTGAGCTCCTGCTTGATGCCCATAACTCTATTGGACAATTGGGTGGTTTGGCTAGAACCTGGTAGAAACATGTATCAAAATGTTTATTGGCTTCTGCTTGCCACGGTTCAGCAGTTTTCATTTTTAAATGGATATTAATCTTGTTGAATATTTACTTTATTGTGGTGAGTTGCAATATTTCCCTATTCTGCCAATGAGCTTCTGTGGTAAGATTAGCTCTGTCTTTTTAATGAAAATGACTCTAGAAGATTACCTGCTTTTGGGGTGATACATTATCAATCACTCGTTATTAATTCACTGAAATATAGGTAAATATCAATACAATCAACAATGAGAAGACCTCAAATACTCTTATAATTTATTTTAGATATATAACCCAAAAATTGGGTGTATAAAAAAAACTTTTACACTTAAAAGTTCTTAGCCTATAACTAAAGGTCTCCTTTCTCCTTCTTATCTATTTTTTTTATTATTCCCAATGAATAAACCCAGTGGAAGTCATTTTTCCCTCTCCATTCACATATTTCCCTCCTAATCTCCAACATTTCCCATCAATTTTGCTATA
Organism: Myotis brandtii; assembly: GCF_000412655.1. Taxonomy (NCBI): domain Eukaryota; kingdom Metazoa; phylum Chordata; class Mammalia; order Chiroptera; family Vespertilionidae; genus Myotis; species Myotis brandtii. The sequence goes on along the minus strand of NW_005353916.1, from coordinate 1,170,459 downwards.
ATAATCATTCTCTACACCACTGATTCCCAGGCTTTTGGATTTTACTGACAATAAATAAATAAATAAATAAATACATACATACATAATAAAAAATTAAAAAAACAACTTTAGTAAATAAAAATTGGGGATAAACAGAATTAGCAATCTTTTATTTTGCTCAATTTACACATAATGGTGATGGGAAAAAAAGTAAATTCACATATTTTAAAAGTAACTACAACTATTGACATTATTTTTTCATAAAACAAAATACACCTTTTTATCCTCTCATCTACTGATGGGCACTTGGGCTGTTTCTAGATCTTAGCTATTGTAAATAGCACTGCTATGAACATAGTGCTGTATATTTTCTTACTGATTGGTGTTTCAGGATTCTTAGGATATATTCCTAGAAATGGGATCATTGGGTCAAATGGCAGTTCCATTTTGAATATTTTGAGGAAACTCCATACTGTTCTCCACAGTGGCTGCACCAGTCTGCATTCCCACCAGCAGTGCACTAGGTTTCCCTTCCTCCACATCCTCACCAGCACTTGTCATTTGTTGATTTGTTGATGGCAGCCATTCTGACAGGTCTGAGGTGATACTTCATTGTTGTTTTAATTTTCATCTCTCTGATGATTAGTACCATTGAGCATTTTTTTTCATATGTCTTTTGGCCATCTGTCTATTTTGGAGAAGTGTCTATTTAGGTCCTCTGTCCATGTTTAATTGGATTGTTTGTCTTCTTTTGTTAAGTTGTATGAGTTCCTTGTATATTTTGGAAATTAACCTTTTATCAGATGTATGATTTGCAAATATGTTCTCCTACACAGTGGGATCCCTTTTCATTTTGTTGATGATTTCTTTTACTGTGCATTTACACAAGGGAATACTATGCAGCTATAAAAAAGAAGGATCTCTCATCCTTTGAGACAGCATGGAAAGAACTGGAGAGTATTATGCCAAGTGAAATAATCCATTCAGAGAAAGACAAGTATAACATGATCTCACTTATATGTGTAATCAATGGACAAAATAAATTGAGGAACAAAATAGATCTAGAGACATGGAAGCATGGAACAGACCTAGGAATCTTAGAGGGAAGGGGGAGAGTGGGTGGGAAGAGATTAGCCAGAGAACTTATATGCATATATGCATAATCCATGGACACAGACAATGGTGTGGTGAAAGCTTGGGGTGGGGCAGGGGCAGGGTGGAGGAGGTCAATGGGGGAAAAAGGGGGACAGCTATCATACTTTAAACAATAAAGATAAATAAATAAAAACACCTGTTGAATTTGACTGCTCACACAAAGGTGATATACCTCATCCCATAAAGTTGTTGGTTTCATGGTCTATAGAATAAAATAAAAACAGTAACCAATTTAAATTTAATGAAATGAGATAATACTAGAAATATAACTGCTCTATTGGAAATGGTCAGTAGTGTTGACCATTCTTTTACCACTTTATTTAAGGACTATAATGATCTTGACTTGACTCATAGCATTACCTGTAAGCTTTGGCTTCCATGCTAACTTCTTTATTATTCCCATATTACCAATTTAAGTTTCCAAAAAAGGAACCTATTAACTATCATTTTCCATAGTAGGACACTTCACAGATATATAGCTAGTCTATAGATTTTCTGTCTTGGGGTTGGTTATAGTCTTGTTCTAGTGGCTGTGGTAGGGAAGTAGAGGTGAGGATGCAAAATATAGTCCCATAAATGTCCCTTTTACTGGAAACCTCATACAAGGCTGTTTCACTTAGTAAGAGCTGCGAGTATAACAGATTTTAATTGACATGTCAAGTTCATTCATCAAGAAAAATCCAGAAGATACTCTTCTATGCAGTACATGCTACAGTGACCTTGTCCTATGATTACCTATTTGTGCAATATTGAAGTTTGAGAGATCCTGGTATCTTACTGCTATATTTCTGGTATATAAATATGGCCTGCTAAAACTAAGACATGGAAACCAACCAAAGTGAACCAAATATACACATAGTTAAAGGGTTTTGAACCTGTAGATGTGTTTAGCCCAGGTTCGTTTTGACATATGGGCAGAAAATTGGTTAGTTTATTCTTACTGCATCCAAACCCATGATAATGTCCTCCTTTGAAAAACAGAGATATACAAACAGTATAATTACTGATGTAAAACTAGTGCAGATAAAATAAGAATAACCTAAGCTTTAATTCAAACCTCAAACCATAAACCCAACCCACGACTTTTTTTTTTAAGGTTCATATAGGTTCAGATAACTTTGGACTTTTAGAAAACATCATTTTTCTCAAAGTGACACTTCTTACTTTGTATCCTTAAGAAGAAAAAGGGTAAATATAGAATATGAGGACAACTCCTGTTCAGAACGTGGGTCCCTGGCTAGGGTTTGGCAACTGCTTGCCAGCTGATGAGCTAGAACAAAGAGAATACAAGGAATGTACGTTGGTAATCCAATTTAACACTCATTATTGACTCCCTGAATTAGCCCAAAATGCTATCAAATAACGTGGAATTTAATCTTAAAAAATAAAACTGATTACATAATATCTACTCCACAAAGGCAGGTGTAGATAAAAATTCCCCATTTGTATATATCTATATCTTTCTTGTTTTTGTTTTATTTTTTACTTTCTGCCAAATTTCCATGGATTTGTAACACAATGGGATTTTCTTTTTAATCCTGTCTCTTTTTTTCTATTTTCTTCTATGTCCCTCTCTTGTTTTCTCTTCTATTTATTTCCTTTTCTCCCCTTTCCTCCTTTTCCCTCTTCTTCCTTATGTATTAAGTCAGAGCTGAATGGATAGTAATCTGCTAGGGGAGTTAGGGGAACATTATAAGACCCCTTCTATGAACCCAGGAAGTTTGTCACAAGTTATTTATTTTTTCCCTCAATGAAGGGACCACATTAAAAAAAACAAAGACTTATCCTGTATCTTTCTAATTGGACATTAGAATGAAATATTTCTTATTCCTTTCCTTTTCCTTTCATTAGAAGTATCTACCAATTTTTATCACCTAAGCATACTTCCTGAAGAGACTGGAATGAGATCTATCATTTGTCTGCCTAGCTCCCTCTTTCCCTTAAGAACCCATTTCTTTCCCCAAACTCCATGTAGTTTGATGATAAGTGCTATCTAGGCCACAGCTAATAGCTCCAGATGTAAGCCCAAGCAGAAATGGCTAGAGTTTTGTCATGTTTTTCAAATTAACCTAAAGGAAGAAAGCAGCCCCTTTCCAGGGGCCATGCTCCTTGCAATACAGAGGGAGTGGTCTGGGAATGAAGTCAACTATCCACAGAAAAGGGGCGATGAAAGTGGAGGAGAGAGTCCAGGAGCTGTGTGCCCCTGCTTCTGATTGTGCCTGAAGAAGGGAGTATAAGCCCCACCCAGACCACACTTGACCACTGAGAGTGTGAGACATTGATGAGTCAGCAACAATCCAAGTTGTGACAGAGCAAAGAGTTTGAACACTTTACATTTAATTATTTTTTTCAGAGTGATTAGTTCAGTAGGGTTGCTCTCATTATAAGGAAGGTGTCCTGAATAAAATACAAATTGAGAAAGAGTTAGTTGGAGAGGGTGCTGGGTGTAAGAGAATAGCTGTGATTTGCTGAGGTCAAGAGGACCTAATTGTCTCAAGAGGCATGCCTGTCATGGATTCTCAAAGAAAGAACAGGTCGTTTTAAATACTGAAATGATCTAGTGTCAGACAGACTTTGGTCAAGCTCCATTTCTGCCATTTAGAAATTGACTGACTATGGACAAGTTACCTGACCTCTGTATTTCTATTTTTTGATGTTCAAAATGAGATAGAAACACGACCCAATCTGTAGAGTTATTTTAGGGTAAAACATGCCACTTATGGACAGCTCTCAGGAGAGTGTGTGGCACACAATAAATGCTAAATCAGTGGTAGTCATTGTATCGATTAACCTTTTCTGAGAAACCGATACAAGAGCATGCTCCCAGTCAGTCTCACTGTCTTCAGTGATGCAATATCCAGGGATAGTTTAAGCCTGTGTACTAGTATTCTCCCTCTGGCTGAAGGGAGGAGTAGCTACCAATTAAACTAAGCCCTTCAGGGAGAGCACTACAACTCAAGTCAACTAATGTGAGACTGTAATGGGGTGGTGTTGAGAAATCACGGAGCAACGAGGAAGGGAGGTGTTTGAAATTGATTAATCATACTTTGATGTGTCATCTCCTCTGGTTATAGGAGTTGGGGCAACTATGTTAGAGAGAAGCCTTCGGAATGAATATCTTTCGATTTATGTGTATTATAATTTATGTAGAGGAACACCAACTTCTTCATACCAAACATCTGAAAGTTACCTCCTGTTTAATGCTGCTTATTCATTCAGCAAGTATTTACTGATCCCTATTATATAAGTCAGCCACTATGATGTAAAGAAGCGTTATGATCTCCCTCCCTTGTAGAGTTTCCAATCAGGTCGGTTTCTTAGACCTTCTTTATGACTGATACTCATATCCAGGGAGTTCCCATTCATGATCCCTATAACTATTTTATGATTAGTTTCCCCCAAAGGACGCACTGTGTATGTCACATAAAGGTAATTGGGTACTGGCTGTCTTTGCATTATCACAAGTTGAATTCAATTGAGAAATCATCATTTCGAATGTGAGCCATTTCTGCTCTATATCTTTCTTAACTAGCCTTGGTAATAACTGCTACCTTTATGACACTGAATTTGATGTCTACTTTTGCTGTCAGTTCTTTCGAACACCATGTAACTTTGCCACTTATTTTAAGTGGTTTCTGGCACCAAACTTAGGAGTAATTAAATCAAAGCATCACATCCCCCAAAATGCTGATTTTATACATTCATTAGAATTTACACATGAAAAATTGCTGTGAGGAAGAGAGCAACTCTTCTGTGATTTCTATTTTGAAGATAAGAAAGTGACACACACACACCCCCTGTTATAGTCATGTGATAAATCAGCAGTGTTGTCAAAGAGAGAATCCAGTCAAGATTTCTAGTCAAATGTGCCATCTACTTCATCATAATGAAATTGAAATATATGAATATAATAATGTCAATTCAATGAATCACTTGTTTCATTATCTTTGAGTTTTACCTCTCATAGCCTATGTAGGCTATTAAGCCAGGATTAAATGTCACCTATTGAACTTTAGAACAATTGGTGCATAACACAGACATTGCTTTGCCGCAAACTTAGCCTATCCATAGCCAACAAGAAGACATACAGAGACAGGTGGTTGGGCGCGCGCGCAAACACACACACACACACACACACACACACACACAGGCACATGTACACACAGGATCAAATGTACATGCACACATGAAAGAAGAGATAAAGTTAAGAGGCAGATGGATAAAAAAATGGCCTTTTAAATGACCTAGTCTGACTCTCATGGTGAAAGGAATCTATTTTCTCTTCATTTTGAAATCATTTCATGATTTTACACATCTTATTGTGGCAATTGTGTTTGCAGAAAGAACACTTTCGTACCACGCTCTCATGGCTGGGACAGAGCCAAATGGGTGCTGGAAGGTGAAGAGGCCAGGCAGGAACATGGCCTCTTGGCCATCCTAAGTAGGTGCAAGTTGAAATACCCAGCATTTCAGGAAAGACACTGCGTGAGTGAGGCTGTGTGTATTTCCAGACTTCCCTGCAAACCCTTGCATTCTTTTCTACCATGTCTAGTGTACACTATGTTCTTCTATAATTATAAATGTATGTTTCCCATCACCACAAAGACTTCTCATTGCTTGAAGGAAACGCAGCTTCAAAGAGCTTAAATTGTGAAGGGCAGGCCCCCTTCTGAGAGCTACCATTGCTCCGGGGTGATTCCTCCTCTAACTCATCCACATAATACCACTGGCCAGCGTGGCTGGCTGCATTGCACCCCATCTAGATTGGCCTGAGGCTGTGGTGGTTTCAGCTTTTGAAAAGAACGTCTTTAAATTCTTAATAATTTAAATCTCAATGTTGTCTTTTAAAAAACATTCTTGGAGCATTCTCCTTTTCTATCTAAAGGCAGAAAGGGTTCCAGTCTTTTGTGCTTCGAAACCTCAAATACAAAGAATTTTTAAAGAAAATTGGCATTTTGATTAGAGGGTAAACTTCACATAGATTGAGTTTCAGTTTTAAGTTGCTGAGAGTCTAAGGCGATGTGACGTGCCACAGAAGAAAGGCTGTAGAGATATAAGTTTAAAATGTGATGAACTAAAAAAAAATGCAACATACTTTATGACAGCAGCAGTTTGAGGAAAAATACATTCTATTTTTAACCATCATTTTAAAAACTCTCACAATTACTCTTGTTGAAAGCTTCCCAAGCAAAGCAGCTTCCAAGAATGAAGTCGTGTCGGTCAATAATAATAACAGCTCACACAACCTTGTGTCAGGCGCCGTGCTAAGGAATGTTCAAAATTAATCTCATGCAATGCTTCCAATTGATCTATAGGGTTGCTAGTGTTATTCCATTCGACATGTCAAGAATCAGAGGTACATAAAGATTGATAGACTTGTCCAGAATCACACAGCTGGAATGCTGTGGAACTAGGTTTGGAAACCAGGCCATGACTTGTGCCCATAACATTTATGTGACTTTGAAAAGTACAGAACACAAAAACCTGAATCTATCTCTACTAATTTTTGGTGGTTGTTCACCTAAAGAAATGCCCACACAAGTGTGCTCTGACAGTGACATATTACAACTGACATATTCCTACAAAAAAGAATCTTTTGCCCAGCCAGCATGGCTTAGTGGTTGAGCATCGACCTATGAACCAGGAGGTCACAGTTCTATTCCCTGTCAGGACACATGCCCAGGTTGTGAGTTTGATCCCCAGTCAAGGGCACGCAAGAAGCAGCCAATCTATGATTCTCTCTCATCATTGTTTCTGTCTCTCTCTCCCTCTCCCTTCCTCTTTGAAATCAATAAAACAATATATAAAAAAAGAATCTTTCTTAAATTAGAATAAATGATAAAGTAGTTACCATCTTATGAGTGTTTATCCTATACTATGAAGTATGATAAGTGCTTTATAGAAATATTCTCATTTTTATCCTCTCACAACTCAGACTCAAACAGGTATTATTATGTTCATTGTGAGTATGTGGTGACTTGGGCTTAAAGAAATTGTGTAATTTGCCCAAAGGCACATAGGTAAGGGGTGGAGGGAAAAAAAAAGGAATCGACTCCTGCTTGTTTGATTCCAAGTTTCATGTTCTTGACTAATAGCACTGAACTGCCTTCACACAGAGACAAAATCGTAAGAGGTCCATTCATTGAGTATACACACTGTGTCAGAGATTCCACTGGGAAGTTTTCATATGTCATTTCTGAACCTTACATATCCCCCTTATCAGTTTTCATTGTATTTGTTTTTCAGATAAAGGGATGTTCCTCAATCACCCTATTTTTTTGCACACAAAGTTTGGAGAAGTTAAGAGGTAAATTCCAAAGACCTGAGAGGAGACTCCAATGCTGTTCTGACTGGAGCCAGTTTTCTCTTATCTATTACGTAACACGAGTGGCGCAGATGTAACCTCTGCCATCCCACATACACAGGCAACTAATCTAATCATGATACTTTGGGGGGGGGAGGGGAAAGGAAACTCTTCACAACCTCCTAGGATAATTCACGGACATTTTTAGACACCAACCTTCACTGTCAGAAAGATTACAGTGAAACTTTAATGTAAATTACATACACTTCTCTCTTCAGATCTCTAATCACCAAAGCAGCATTCCCCCAATAGTCGGTAGGAGTTGTGATAATATTAACAATAGATTTTTATTATCTTTTTACTGTTCAAAGTACCATTTTCACAGCACTGCTGAGAGGCAGTATTATCTCTTCTGCTTCGGGAATGGGCTCAGTACTGAACTGGTTTCAGCACAAACTGCTTTCACGACCTTAGACTATGGCGTTGGTTAGGGATGAGAAAATTTTATTTGCCTTACCACTGAATCCACAATGTCCAGATAAGTAGAATCATTTTTTATGGCATCAAATGTTTTTTTGGACACTCATTTGATAGGCTATTTCTGATAACTCTGTTCCCCCTAACACAAATGTAAGAAGAACTGCAGAAAGTTACAAAGTATTTTTCCAACTCTGTGTAGCTTGTGGAGAAAATGGAAGCCATGTTTTAGAGATGTCTTTTCATTTTCCAACAGCTAAAAGCCACCACTGACTACAGTGATCTGAGCTTTCAAAGGACAAAGGGTTAAATAGTAGCGACAGAGATATAAAGAATCAATCAGGAAGGCCAATAAAATCTGGGAAATCAAGCACGGCCCCAACATGACAGGTGCCTCCACATCAAATGGAAGAGCTAAAAACTCCAAGCTCCCACGCGTAGGCGTGTTGTTTGAACCTACCATCAATGTCAAATAGAGTATCCTGACTCATTTTATCTCAGTGATTCACAAGCAGGTCTGGGCCATTCCAGTGAGACTTTGCTTGTGCAGAAAACAAGATAATAAACCTCAAAGCAGCCTGAGATCTGGTTTTGGCTTTGCTCTAATCCTGGTTTAGATTCTGGCCTCCTCTGTGATAACTCGCCCATCCTGAAATGATGAGGCCAGCATTCCGAGCCCTGCCAAGCTCAGCCTGGATCTTGAGCTGTTTGACCATCACCTGCAGCCTGAAACAGACCTTTCACCCCTCCCATCTCCAGGCCAAATTTTACCCTCACAGGTTGGAATTAGGAAACGCCACTCTAACAGCATCAGGCTTAGCCTCGCATTTCTTGCTGAAAGTTCAGCCTTGACCTTAGGACAGTGGTTTCTCCTTTAGTTCTGAGTCTCAGTCTCCATCCTGCCATCCAATCAGGTAAGTAGGTCTGTGTATTTTCTGTATCTGAGTCTCACACTGAGTTACTATTCCAATTCTCCAAGACCTATAATGATAGGAATTCCCTTAAATTTCCTGACACCAATGTTATGCTTTTAAATACACGAGGAAATGTGAGCCCATTGTCTTTTGCATCATTTATCAGGTAAGTAGGTCTGTGTATTTTCTGTATCTGAGTCTCACACTGAGTTACTTTATTACGTGTATTACGTGTATTCCAATTCTCCAAGATCTATAATGATAGGAATTCCCTTCAATTTCCTGACACCAACGTTATGCTCTTAAATACACGAGGAACTGTGAGCCCATTGTCTTTTGAATCATTTATTAATATCTACCATCTGCCTGCCTAGAGCTGCAAACCCGCTCACTTCTGGATATCCCTCCCAACCTCCGAGTGTCACCTGCCCATTACACAGGTGTCTGGGGGTAACAGCCCAGGCTCTGGATTCAGACTCTCTGTGCTTCTAGCTCCACCATTTCCTAGCAGATGACTTGGGCAAGTTAGTTTCCTTCCTTGGACTCAGTATATTTAGCAAAATCTGAGGGTAATAATACTTGTGCTTACCTCATAGAGTGCTGTGATTCAATTAGTGAATATAGACAAAACAAACATTATTCAATATACATTCAATAAATGGTAACAGTTTATTTCTCTTTAGAAATAGATCTAAAATTGTATTTGTATTTAAGTATTTAATAATGTTTTATGCTGTTGTTTTCCTTCTGTGCCATGTCTCCTCCCCTCCCCCCTCCCAATTTTACTTTGTTCTAAAGCAGGGGTTCTCAACCTTCTGGCCCTTTAAATACAGTTCCTCATGTTGTGACCCAAGCATAAAATTATTTTCGTTGCTACTTCATAACTGTAATGTTGCTACTGTTATGAATCATAATGTAAATATCTGATATGCAGGATGGTCTTAGGCGACCCCTGTGAAAGGGTCGTTCGACTGCCAAAGGGGTCGCGACCCACAAGTTGAGAACCGCTGTTCTAGAGCGACAATTCTATATTTAGGTCAGGTTCCAGGTCCTTCCTCTCTGTCTCATTCTACTCTAATTAATGTGGTCTTGCCCAGCAAGAACTTAAGAAATGAAGGATTAGGCCTAAGAATGGAGGAAGGAGGATATCCTAGAGTTGATGACTGAAGACTTCCTCTATATTTGTAGGGTTCTGGAATGGAAAAATTGTGGTAATGATGAACTAAAGTTATGTTTTGCCAAAGGTGAAAATAATATCCTCTTCTAAGTATCACTCAGACCAAAAGGTTGCCTAGTGCTATCCGAAGAAGGGCAAAGAAGAATCATGTACCATTTATCTACACTTCACGAGAAAACTTTATCTCCAGGCATACTCGCCTCCCTCAGGTTTAGCCAAAAGCAGCAGAGATACTGGCTAGATCATGATTCTTGTCAGTCAACTAGAGAGAAGTTACTGCCTTATTTCTCAGGCATTGAATTTCAAAGCAGCAATAAACTAATTCTGTTAGAATCTGTGGAACAGAGAATGCTATTTTCTTAATGCTGGTTTTGATTCCAACGGAGTTGCCAGCCTTACCTGCTGACATAGGAATAAATCTATAGAAAGAATGTGAAGAAAACTTATGTGCAATTTCCATTAATAGGATCTCTGTGGCAGGGAAGAGAGAAACAGAGCCAAGAAGAGCCATCAATAAATCTTGCAGTGTTGCTGAATCAGGAATTGGTAGTCTGAAGGGTTTACTTAGCTCAATTTCTGATTGAGGATTATAGCACTGTGGTTCAATAGATAAATCTTAAAGATTTCCTTTAACACTAATTGTAGTTTCCATTTCTTTTGGTCCTGGTCTTGTACTCTCTGCTTGGTTATTCTCTTTAATGCCAAAATATTCTTCCTTCCAACAACAAAACTTTATCCCTGATGGGAACTTGATTTATCTGTGTATGGTTTTGAGAAGATGCCTTCTTCCAGAAGAGAGGAATAGGGTAAGTGTACAAATTTATAACTTCTATTGTATTGAAAGCATAAAACTATTATGAATGCCGCTGGAATATATCCCCCCAACTTTAGGAAACTTCAGTAAGTGGTGGACAAACCCTAGAGGCTTTTGGCAGACAGAAGAACATTATTACAACTTGGTTCATGAGCACTGCCTTTGTAAAAATACTGACAAAGTATTTTAAAAACCAAGATTGCTCACTTGGAGAGAAAGGAGAAAAAAATGATCACAATGCTTAAATATATCAGATTGAAGATAATCAGTTTCTTTTTTCCAGCACAGACAAAACATGACGGAATGTTTAGGTTTTAGTCAGCATGCTGGTTGACATACTGAAGAATTTCTTGACTTCAGAAAAACTGAATTCTAGCTCATAGTCATGGGCTCTTGATCTCCAAAGATGTTGAAACAAATTTCCACATTGTATATTATATACATAAGATTGTATGAAGGCAAGAGATTACCTCACATATTGTTTTCATATTTCCCTAATTCAATAGTGAAAGTCACAGCCACAATTGTTGAGCCCTTTCCAGGTGTCAAGCACTTTATATTCACTATCTCGACCAATTCTCACCACAACCCTAGAAGTTTTGTATCACTAGCCTTATTTTTAATCAAGGAACTCGGTTCAGAGAATAACTTGCCCAATATATCAAGGGACAGAGCTGATACTTGAGCAAAAGTCAGCCTGACCCTCATTAAAATTTTGACCATCAAGCATACCTGACTGTCACTATCACATTGACCTCTGTATTAATAAATGTCGGAGTTTAATTTTAAAACATAATTTTTAAGAACTGTTTCACAGGCATGTCTTTTTATACCCAGTGCCCATGCACAGCTTTAATTTACAGGGTTAGGCAAAAGTAGGTTTATGGCTGTTTGTAAGGAAAATAACATGATAATTAATAAATAATAATATAAGAATAAACTCTGTGTTTCCAGTACTCACAACTGTAAACCTACTTTTGCTCCACCCTGTATAATTCCAGTTTCTTTTACAATGCCTGATGCTTATTTTTTATATCTACTCACAACTGTAAACCTACTTTTACTCCACCCTGTATAATTCCAGTTTCTTTTACAATGTCTGATGCTTATTTTTTATATCCCCATCTCAAATAAATCTAGGACATGGTCAATGAATAAACCATTTCAGCCCTACTGACATTACATATTTGAAATGTAACTCAACTTGATAATGAAAGGATACATCACAGCCAGTTTAATCTCTAGGATGTAGAAACTGCAGAAATAATACTCAAAGCCTATGGTTAAGAAGAATCAGCTCATTCCTGATAGCTACACCCTAGGCTTTTCTGTCTACTTCTCTTATTTCCCGTGGAGCATGCCTAAACCACAACAACTCAGATTATACAATTTTTTTTCAGGCAAGTGCCCTGATGCATAAGCCGGGCTGGCCTGAGAAAAATCATAAAGTAGGTCAAGTTCATCTCTGATCCCCACCCAGCCATTTTTCTCAGTATCATTGTCCACGGTTCATTTCAAGATTCTGTCTCCTTCCTTCCCACTCCAATGACCAATGCTTAATGCTTAAGATACTTGATAACAGCCTCACCTCTACCCTTCTTCTACCCCATATCTCATAGTAGAGGTTTTACTGTTAAGGAATGCACTCTATTACCTGCTTCAGCCCTACCTCTTCTCAACATTAGTGTGTTTCTGGGCCCTCTCTTTTTCTTGTTGGCTTCATTGTCAGGCCAAGGGATTTCCATCTGGGAAATTTTACCACCTGCAGGTTCAGACTAACATTGTACCTACAGCCTGCTATCCCAGCAGAAAGGAGATTCTCTCTTTAGAAAAGTCAGTGTCTCAAATTAAACCAATGTTTGCCACATACTCATCTCTAATGCAATTCCACAGGTCAGGGGAAAGGAGGATCCCAGTTGGTCAACCCTAGATCATGTGCCATTCCCCCAGCAGGGAGTGAGTGGAAAATAGTGTTAACTTTACCTGAAGTACATAAAATAAGTTTTACAATAAAAATGGGTTTCCATTACTGAAATAAGAGATCAATGTTACTATAAAGAAAAAAAACACACCTCTCAGTCCTGTTTTGCATATTCTTGGTTATCTTTCTTGCTTTTTTGGATCTTTCATGTCTTGTTTTCCTCTTATTTTATAGAGTAATATAGTGCAAATGATTTTTTTCATTAGGGATAAGTCAAGTATAATAAAAATGAGAGAACGATCTAGTGTTTTAGTGTACCGTATAAACCCCCTTTCACTTGGGTAGGGCTTTCTTTTAGATAAGTCATGTTAGACTATTTTTATTTTATTCTATTGATAAATCATTCTGTTTTATTCATGGAAATTCAAGTTTCTCATTTCAAGTATGCAACTACATATTATAAATCATGTGAAAGGCAAAACTGATCATTTATCTTTAAAGCCTGTAAGTAACAGACTGAACCAACTTAAGGTGCTGACATTTGACTGTTTTTGACATACATATATGGCAATTTCATAGGATCCAACCTGATACACATTTACCATCCAGCTGGGTATAGAGATAATTTTTTTTGTTGTTGTTGTTGTTTTTTCATGACAGTTTTTCAGTGGAAAAAAAAATAAGCTAATCAGGTTACAGTGTTGGTTTTATGATGAGTCACTTATGAATCAATTTAATAATTGCTGCAGATTATGTTGATGAGTAATAGAACAACTTACTGAATAAGTAATAGTGTTATTTGTTTACTTCAAATAGTCAAAATAAGACTTTGCATCAGAGGCTTTTTCACTCCCTAACAGCAAGATGAGCACAATCACTTAATAATTTAATCTAATGCTCAGAACTTTATTATTGCAACAATAAAAAAAATCTCTATATACTATAGCAAGCAAAATAAGTGGTTTCCTGAAATTTAGACACAGGTGTTTCCTGCATGTCCTTGAATGTATCTTTTTTATTCACATCCAAGGTAGGCTTTCTTAGGGCAACTTGCAAAAATAAATACTCTCAATCGCCAATGCTCTCAGCTATGGGTTTGTGCTTATGTGAATGTTATTACTGACAAGTAGTGGCATTATGCATCCACATTACATAATATTGTAATTAAAAAAGAGGCAAACCAATATGTTTTAAATAAGACATTATTTCATTAGGTTCCCTTCAATGACATTAGTGAATTCAAGTGCTTCACCATTATTCAACAACATTTGAAACTGTCTGAATATTCTCTGAATAATCCAAGAGATAGATTTTTACATATTTTTTGACATGCAATGTACATTAAAGGCTAGAGGCATTTTAATATATGAAGTATCTATAAATATTCTATTGTGGAACAATAGATCACTTAATAAATCAAAATGTATTCTGCACTGATACAGACTTCTGTTTGACATAGGGAAGATAAATAATTGTTTTAATAAAATTTTAGACAATAAAGGAACCCTACTAAAGTTCAGAAGGAAATAGCATTTGTATTTTGGTCAGGTTTCATGCCATATAGCATCCCATATAATAAAAGTGTAATATGCAAATCAACCGAACAGCAGAATGACCAGTTGCGGGGGCGAGGGGGCAGGACCGGCAAGCAGGAGACGCCAGGCCAGCCAAGGTGCATGCCAGTGGGCAGAGGGAGGGGACTGCAATGCAGGGGAGAGGTGGTAGAGACCAGCGGTGTGGAGGGGTCAAGGCATGTAGGTCAAGGAGTGTTGTCATGAAAGACAAGAAAAAGAAAACCTTTTCACTTTTTAATGCTTGTCAACATACACAAATGAGATCTATTCTGGATTTTTTAGAGAAAAATCCATGTAGGTCAACTCAAGCTTTGGCATATGATGATGTTGTTCTTGCCAAATGAGACAACTAATTTATTTGAGTGGAATACAACAACACGGCTAAAGAAAAGTACCTCTATTAGACGTGGTGATATTTATTTTTCTGTTTTAAACACTTACATCACACTTAACGAGGTACCAGGCATTGTTCTACAAATAATGATTCACTCAATACTCATAGCCACTCTTTGTAGTAGGTATTATTTTTATTTCTACTTTATAAATGGAAAAATGAAGACACTGAAAGGGTAAGTAACTTGACCAAAGTGACACCATTAGCAATGACATCTGCTTTGGAAAATACTGCCATAGTACTTCCTTGGCCAAACCCAGTGGAACTCAGTTTTAATTTCTACTTTCTGCTCCCTTGGACTTAACCTTAAACCTCAGTTCTAACAGCTAGATTTGGGGTTACTGTCCTTATGTATGAACCCCTAGCACTCTAGTTGATCTTGGACTGAAATATTTTCTCATGTGGTCCATTGCCACCATCCATAAAACTAGATTTCTACTCCTTATCTATACTCTGCTGATGGCCAGGTATCTGCTGGGTGATTTGTGTGGTCATACCGGTCCTTCACAGACTTTAAGGTCTACTTCTTTTCCTTGGTTTTTTGAGTCATTAACTCCCTATTAACTTTCTATTTTGATGGCTCAATTGAACTCCCATCCATTTACTTTATGAACCCCTAGCACTCTAGTTGCTCTTGGACTGAAATATTTTCTCATGTGGTCCATTGCCACCATCCATAAAACTAGATTTCTACTTCTTATCTACACTCTGCTGATGGCCAGGTATCTGCTGGGTGATTTGTTTGGTCATACCGGTCCTTCACAGACTTTAAGGACTACTTCTTTTCCTTGGTTTTTCGGGTCATTAACTCCCTATTAACTTCCTATTTTGATGGCTCAGTTGAACTCCCATCCATTTACTTTCTTACTTTAATTTTAGTTATTAAAATCTACAACTATTTAGAATAATCTATTCTCAAAGTGTCTCTATTAGAAACCACATTTGAATTAAAAAAATAAAACACCTCATATCTACTTGCATACCTGTAAGACTTTTCTTGTGGCCAACGTGTCTTTCAACTTTTTTACTTTGTGCCCTCCAAAACTTTTTAAATCTCTTTGGATCTCTTACACACTTTAAAAACTAAACCCTAGACTTTATTTAGATATCACCTATTTTTCCATTAATGTCTTTTTTTTTGGTGTTTTTTTTTGTTGTTGTTCAAGAATCCTATCAGGCTTCCACTACTTTTAATTATCATGTCTCTTCAGTTTCCTCTGATCTGTGACTAATACTCAGTCATTCCTATTTTTCATGACTATGATAGATTGAGAAGTGCTGGCCAGGTATCCTGTAAAATTGTGGTTTTTAATGTTTTTCTCATGATTAGTCTGCATTTATGGGTTTTGAAAAGATTATCAGAAGTATGAGATGCCCTTCTCATCATATCAAATCATGAGTACATGATATCCCTATGATATCACTAGTAATGCTCATCACTTGGTTGAGGTAGTGTTTGCCAGTTTCTCCCTGTAAACTTATTTTTCCTTTTCTAAACTTTATTCTTTTGAAGCAAGTACTAAGTCTAGCCCACACTAAATGGGGACAAAGGGCATTTAGTTCCATCTACTAGATGGGGGAATATTTATGTATATAAAATGGAACTCTTCTTACATGTTTTTAAATTGTCATCTAAAATTGTTCATTTTCAGTTTAAATAGTTATAAAAAGTTGAAGTTTTCACCATCTCGTAAAATTAATATCTTTAAGGAAAACGGCTACATCACATCTTAAAAGATACCCAATAAAATCTAAATACCATGGTCATTTGATACCCATTGTTAATGCTTTCAAATGTCACATTAAATAACTTTTTTAAAATTATTGATTTTAGAGAGAGAGAAAAACATTGATTTTTTTGTTACACTTTTTTATACATTCACTGGTTGATTCTTGGATGTAAACTGACTGGGGATGGAACCCACAACCTTGGTGTATCAGGACGATGCTCTAACCAACTGAGCTACCCGCCCAGGACCTAAATAAAGGAGCTGTTTTTTAACAGTCAGATAATTTACATTGTTTTTCTTTTTCTTTGAAATTATATTCCCATCCCAATATCCTTAGAGAACATTTTAAGTAACCTAATTCTTGAAGTATTTTATTTCAATTTTAAATGTACTTATAATTTTAAAAGTATTTCTTGTGACTATATTTTGTCAAAAAATGTTATTGTGGATTAAGTTTCCATTCCAACTGTTCTTTTATATATATATATTTCTTTATTGATTTCAGAGAGGAAGGGAGAGGGAGATAAAAACATCAATGATGAGAGAGAATCATTGATCGGCTGCCTCCTGCACGCCCCCTACTAGGGATCGAGCCCACAACCCCGGCATGTGCCCTTGGCCAGAATAAAATCTGGGACCTTCAGTCTGTGGGCCGATGCTCTATCCACTGAGCCAAACCAGCTAGGGCCACTGCAACTATTTTTAGTAGACAATTGATCACAGCAGCTTAAATGTATCATCATATAAATCTAATTACTAAACAAAATGATAAAATTTTCTACAGAATGTCACAGCGCTACGCAGGTAGAAAAGCCATGCTGTTTCTTCAATCTGGGACCTTCAGTCTGTGGGCCGATGCTCTATCCACTGAGCCAAACCAGCTAGGGCCACTGCAACTATTTTTAGTAGACAATTGATCACAGCAGCTTAAATGTATCATCATATAAATCTAATTACTAAACAAAATGATAAAATTTTCTACAGAATGTCACAGCGCTACGCAGGTAGAAAAGCCATGCTGTTTCTTCATTCAAAGCTTTTTTTTTTTTTTGCTGTTGTAGAGTAATGTTCAATGTAGTAAAATAAAAGTAGTTTTAGTGTTTATGTAACTTTTGTATCAAATACAGTATTAATGATGAAACTTTTCAGAAATTAAGATGCTCATGAAGAACATACAGTATTTGTAATGATTATGTAACTATTAAAATATATTTTTATTCTATAGCAAGAGAAGTTATTAGTGCAATTACAAACATGTTAGAAAGTGGTAAAAATATATGATTAAAAAGTAGTGTGTGATCTAAAGTGAATCAACTTGGATTAATTTATCATTATATCCATTAAGACAAAATATTTAGGAGTTTTACATGTAGATGTTTTCTGACTTCTTTAGTTAAATAAATACTTGAGGGATTTTTAAAAAAATGTATTGTTACATACAACTGTAAGTGAGTATTAAGCCTTAAGTCAAAATCAGAGATGACAGAGCTATGGTTATATTTTAAATTAGCCACATTCTCAATAAGATCTCCTGAAAATCAGACCTGCATCTACTAGTAAGGATTTCAAACAGTTGAAATATGCTCAAAACCTGTCCTTCCTGGGGTTGAAAGATGGAATCATTTTCATGGATTTACCCTCAAAAGAATTTTAGTCTTTGCAGCTGTCAGTCATAATTTCTTAAACATATTCTGTTTGAATTACAATACTCAATGTGGTGTATCTAGTCAGGCTCCAATTCAATTATTATGCACAGTGAAAAAAATAGCACCTGCTAACCATGATATTCTGAAAGGTGTAAAATATGCCGGTTTGTATTAGGTTAAAGATATTCTTTGCTTCATTGGTGACTATTGGACATGAGCTAATTTGAGGAAGAATAGATTTTAAATAAATTGGGAATTCATTTCAAGAAATGTCTCGGCTACTTTAAGTCTCCGACGTGATAATTTTCTGACGATTTTATACAACTCTTTGGTTGGTTTAAATCAATCTGAATGTTTACCAAATTTCTCATAAGAGAATGTTCTAATGGTCCCTGAGGCCACTAACGACGGCATCGTCAGGATGAGATATATCCTAGAACTCCTTGGAAAGTCCTCTCACAGAGCCAACATGAAAAAAGCCAGGTCGTTCTAGGTACTGTCAACTTGGAAACGTTCTTATGAGGTTACGTGGGGGATCCACAGACATACTGTTGGGATCTTTTGTCCCCTGGGGAGAAAAAGACATTCCTAGGGGTTGGCTAAAATTGCTCACACATTTTACTCTGCAATTTTATTTTATTTATTTATTTTTATAGCACCAAGGTTTTTAGGACATTTAAAATAATTTTAAAATGACATAAAAGCATTTAGGGAAGCATCTTCTTGGGAAGAAGGTGTAATATATAAACTCTAGCCACAATTTAGTTTATGATCTTAGTGCCAATACTGGGGCTAATTGACAATTTCATGAAGATGACCCGGGTAGACCCTCTGATTATTGTATTAGCCCTATTTATTTTGATCAACTCTTATGCTACTTAAGCATCAATTCCATAATGGCCAAATGCCATGTGATCTTATCCATCATGGGTGGCCCTATGACATTTAGGGAAGAAAAAAACATCCTACTTCAAATAACCCAAGTATCAACTGAGGTCACCCCGGTCCTTAGCTTTACATAAAATCTACTTAAAACTACTGTCCCATATACAAGAGGAAAAATAATCCGGGGCCTAATGTGACCCAGAGTTCCTATTCCCTGCACCTGTTGAGTTCCCTAACTCAGGCTGATCTTAACCTTTGCTACTGAACTCTTCAATCAGCCCTGTGTTCACATAGGATTTGTGATAGGAGCATGGTGTGTCCCAGTTGTTACAAAAAGCGAAAAAGTTCCATTACACATGCCTATTAATTGGGTTTGGGACAGTGCTCCTGGGAATTTCTCACTGGCCCCCCTTTTTTTTTCTTTCCTTTTTTCAAGGCCCATATACTGCCATATTCTTTGGGCTCTTCTTTCTTCAACAATCTTTTCTTTCAAAATGAGAACCTTCATCATCAAATTTCAATTCCCTTTTTATGTAGAGCAGTTTAGTCATCTCTTGCTTTGGAGTCCAAGCAGTCTCACAAGTCCCACTCACATAATCTAAAAGGAACATCTCCTTTAAAAAAAAAGAAGTGTCTTGCTCTGGCTGGTTTGGCTCAGTGGATAGAGCATCGGCCTGTGGACTGAATGGTACCGGGTTTGATTCCGGTCAAGGGCACATACCTGGGTTGCAGGCTGGATCCCCAGTGGGGGCTGTGCAGGAGGCTGATCAATGATTCTCTCTCATCACTGATCTCTCTCTCTCTCTCCTTTCTTCTCTGAAATCAGTAAAAATATATTTTTTTTCAAAAAGTGTCTTATCTTTCTAAAGGGGAAATAATTTTCCTAAACCTAATGCACATTTTCTATGACTAATTAGAAAAGAAGCTTAGCCTTTAATCCTGTGAACATTATGCAGTCTTAATGAAGTGCAGTTCAAACAGGCTTTCTTACAACACCTAAAAATTCAGTACAAAAAGCTTTCAAAGCATGCTGATAGAGATAAGGCAATCTGACAGCCTTTTGACCTGTTTCAGCACCTGAATACAGAGCTATACTGTGATTTAGCAAACTTCGGCTTGCCACATCTAATTATTTCAGTTTCATTCTTAAGTATCAGAACTTAAGCTCTTTAACTCATCATAAACTCATCACTATTTACTGTTGTAATCTCAAATTGATCCATGAAATCCAAGTAGTGGATTCAATTGTGGGTCTTCAAAATATCGAGACAATGTTTTCATGATTTCTAGGCTCTCACCAACTGCCTGTAGTTACTAGTACATCAGGAAAAGGGTATCACTAAATACTCATTTCACATAATAAAATAATTGCTTCCTTATAGAAATGATAAGAGTTTATTCTTTGTATTTTAGAATGGTATTTTCCTAGTTCTTCTTACACACGCATTTTTAGAGTAAAATAGTTCAGGAAACTTTAGTCCTTAACTCCTTCCCACTCACATACCAGATTCTTTGAGCCAAAACTCATAAAAGGACCCTGAGGTTTTCTGAAAGACACAGAATGTGAGTTGGGGGTGGTGGTGGTGAGCAATTTTATTTGTTTCTCAACTCAGAATCTCTGTGAGAAAGTCAGGTTTGACAGATATTTATATTAGCCAATTATCTCACTTTTGCCCACTTTTTCCATTTTTAATTTATATACTTGCCCCAAGTGTAAAACACATGTTATTTTTGGCTGCCAAAGTCCTCTTTCTGTGCACTAATTTCTGCGTTTGCTCCACCTTTAGAGTCTAATGTTGAACTAACATCAACTACAGGGGAAATAAAGCCACCTCTGAACTTTAGCTGTCAGCATACGCTGAAGAAAATAGTAATGGGAGCAAGATGTGGTGCAGGGATGCTGTTTTGAGGATGGAGCCTCACCAGGGATGACTACTCCCCTCTCTGGAGAATCACCTGCATTTGCCAATTCCTTGCATTTTTCACTTGAGAAGGAAAAACCATAATTGTCCAGTGAAAAATTTGTCTTGGAACTTTGGATTTTTCCAAAGGTGGTCATGTCTTGTTCATTAATAGTGTTCACGAACAAGTGCCTAGCCTGATCATTAATAATGTTGACCTCACAGGGCAAAATTATAATATTTGGAGTTTAATGAAATCAATATACCAGAGTATCTTGGGGTGCAAGTAAAGTTATCCTTTGAAATTTTGGCACCTAGAGAAAAGAACATGCCACAGT
Source organism: Myotis brandtii (assembly GCF_000412655.1). Taxonomy (NCBI): domain Eukaryota; kingdom Metazoa; phylum Chordata; class Mammalia; order Chiroptera; family Vespertilionidae; genus Myotis; species Myotis brandtii. The sequence continues at coordinate 1,149,250 of NW_005353916.1, read as the reverse complement.
CTTGTCACACAGTGTGCGCTGTTTATTTTAGCAGCCATCCAAGCTATGTCTACCCTGAAAGGAAGAAGTTATGTTCCCTGAAATCTCACATAAAACATTAAAAAGCACATAAGTCTTCTCTTTTTGTCCCAAATAGGCACCAAAGAAAAAGCAAGTGGAGTATTTTTAAATGATTTGAAAATTAAGTTCCATTTTTTTAAACTATCTGACTTTGACTTCCCCAAAGATAGCTAAGTTCCAACACACTTGTGAGTTTGCAGTCTGCGGTGTTTACCTATGCCGCCATCTTGGTCGAGTCTGTCATCTCTAGTTAGCTCTTAACACTGTCTATGGCCTTTTATAAATGAACTCATACAGAACCTCTTATGTGAGGAAAGTATTGTCAGTGAGAAAGAAACTTAGAGGTGGTTGTCTTAACATCTCACTCAGCCTAGAACCTACATCATGATGTCATAGAACTCCTTCTTTTATTTCGTACAACCCCATTTTACTTACATTCACTACCACTGTGTTGTCAGAAATTTATTTTAGGCTTTGACTTTTTCCTCTTTTATTATGCAATTTCCTATCATACTTGACTTTGTTATCATTTTAGAGTATTAAGCACTTAAATTTTAATTGGTAGACACGAACTTTTTCTGAGAAAAAAGAGTCTTTGGGAAAAGTGAACAACAAGAACTAGTACATCAGGAAAAGGGTATCTTTAAATACTCCTTTCACATAATAAAATCATTGCTTCCTTATAGAAATAAGAGTTTATTCTTTGTATTTTAGAATGTTTGCAAAGAGACATAAAGTGAATTTACCACCAGCTTTTACCAGAGAGACTCTGTATAGGCAATATTTTCTGTGATAAATCAGAGCTAAAAATCCTTTCATGCTTCTATACCAGTGGTTCTCAACCTTCTGGCCCTTTAAATAGTTCCTCATGTTGTGACCCAACCATAAAATTATTTTCGTTGCTACTTCATAACTGTAATGTTGTTACTATTATGAATCGTAATGTTAATATCCGATATGCAGGATGGTCTTAGGTGACCCCTGTGATAGGGTCGTTCGACCGCCAAAGGGGTCGCGACCCACAGGTTGAGAACCGCTGTTCTATACAGATACTCTGGTCACCTGTCCTCTAAATATCTAAAAAGTATGTAATCAAATTGAGGTCAGAAAAGATAGTCCTTGGGGAATTGGGAAAGCACATCATGATGACTAAGTCAGTTTCAGATCCAAGCCAATATATCTTTGATTCAACAGCTATTAATCAAGAAATCTATATATATAAAAGGCTAATATGCAAATTGTCTGCTCGGGAATACGACCAAGAGTGCAGGAGTTCCATCACTCCCTATGATGTGCGCTGACCACCATGGGGCGGCCCAGAACATGACCGAGATCAGTGGCAGCTGTGGGGTGCTGAGGGAGCGAGGAAAGGAGGAGGTGGAGAGGTGGGAGGCCAGGCCTAGGGACCCTACCCATGCACGAATTTCATGCACCAGGCCTCTAGTTACTATATAAAAGACCTTTACTGTTGGAAATAAAAGTGAATATATTACATTTTCTTCACTAAAGAAGGCAAATGTCTTTTAGGCCAATTAAGACCTACACATAATTATCTATAATAAAAATAAGTATTTTAAGTCCCTAGCATTTATGAAAATTATGCTACAGGCTTCTGAGGAAAAAGGTAATTTCAAGTGATTGTGGAAAGGGCAGGTTTTGAAGAGTGACACCTGAGCTAAGCTTTCAAAGTTGTCAAGATTTCAGTAGATGTATATACTATGTATAAGAACATGGGGGTTTCATGGGATGACCAGAATTATAATATTTCAGAATTGGGAATGTTGTAGAATAGAAAGCAATGTTGTAGAATGGAAAATATCACACACAGTAGTTTCAAGTTTGGTGTATTTATAGGCAAATAATGGCATAAAATGATTTTTGTTGAGTTCACCAAAGAGTCTTCTATTCTATGATGGTTGCTCTGTTATCCTTAAAAATTCTGCACAGGTATCATTATTGTCTATGAGTTCAGTTGCTTCAAATATCAATCTCATGAGTACTACACAATATATTAAACATGTTGGGCAATGGTCTTACACCCGTTCAGATTGTTAACTCCTTGTCATTCTGCTGTGTAACAATGGCAGAATGGGTGAGAGGCCATTATTTTTGACTTGCAGCATATCCAGGATATTTTTCTCCTAACTTTTATAGTTGAAGTTAGTATCTATAATTAAAGCTTTTACTTGACCTGCTTACCATACAGGAAGAGACCAATCCTCTGTGGTTCAATAATTTTCTTCCACATTTTGGCACAAAGGCCAAAACGTGCATTGAGGTCCCCCCTGACCATCAGGATGTCAGATGGTAGAGCAGCTGTGATGAGTTTATCCAGATCTTTGTAGAATTCCCTCCTTCACTGGAATGTATGACAGTCAGATGTTTGCATTGACAAAAGAAAGAAATGTTCATTTGATAAGTCCATACACTGACCAGGCAAGTTGGAGACAAGTAACCACTTAAACATCCAATGCCTGAAAATCTTTCCCCCCAAAGTCTCATTTCTCCTCATGATATGTCTATATCACTAGGGAGAAATACTCAACAATTTTTTTCTAATACGATTCCTTAACTGGAGTTGCTCTCCTCATGTTTTTGCAATTAACGAAAAAGGCCAACAGAGAGCCAACTTTTCATGATCAGCCTCCCATTGTCTGAAACGACCCCACCCTAATTTCACTGCCATCTTGGAGTGCTTTACTATCAGCTCAGAAGGGGGAAATTAACTCACACTTTAGAAATACACTTATAATTGCAAATTGCAACGTATTGGGGGCCTGTAGCAATTTAGCAACAAACCAAACTGAATACTCTGCAGACCACATTGGGTGGAGAAGTGAGGCAGGCTTTTGCTCTCTAGGGAGAATCATTGAAATCTCTGGTCCATGTTATGTCCATAAGATAGGCTCAGAGTCTCAGGAGGACTGGTATTGCGTTCGTTAAGGTGTTTATTTTATTTTCTGTCTCTTGGACTGAGAAACAGGATGAAAAACATATGTTAGGGAAATGGAAGACATTTCATAGTTTACAATATTAGGATTAAAAATTATAATATTTATTGTAAAAAAAGTCTCCAATTACCATTTTACTGGGTAGAATCTTTACAAGATGTATGCAAACTAGAAACGGAATTTCATCTTTAACTCATTATATTTCCATAAGAAGCCACATGGCCGGACTTTAAAGTACAGATCTACCCTCCAGTATAGTATAAGCCTTGAGTTTTTGTTTTTGACTGACAATAGTAACTTTATTCTACATAGTACATTTTATAATATATATATATGTAGATTTCAAATTTTATTTTTTAATGAAAAATGCAATACTAATGGAGGCTAGTAGAAAAATGGGGGGCTAAAATCAATTTTTAAATAAATAAGCTTTTGATTCCAAACCCTTCTGTGCAGTGAATTTTCTTAATTTTCTTACTGAGAACATCCCAGATGCTTTTATATGACATTGTGTCTAAAAAGAGATTACTTGGGAAATGAAAAAAAAAAGTCTTGACTTGCTGATGGCTGCTGATTACTCAAGATTTTACTATATAATCGCTTCCTATGAAGGAAAGTTTGTGGGGAAGAAGAGGACAGAACTTCAGCCGAGTTATAAGTAAATTAAAGCTTTTTGTTTAAAGTAAAAGAGCGGGTCATTCCCACTTTTATGAGCAGAGAAGGAGCTTTTCAGCTCTTCAGTGCTCT
>NW_005353916.1:1141586-1145448 GCF_000412655.1 Myotis brandtii | reverse complement strand
CACGACCCTCTCATAGGTTTTCTGGAGAGTCATTCCTTCCCTTTTGTAGAGCAGGCTGCTGCATCCCTTGAGTTCTCCTTTTCTATATAAGATATTGACCAGATTATGGAATCTGTATTCCCATGGTGGGCAACTGTCTTCTGTAAAGGACTAGAGAGTAAATATTTTGGCACCGTGGGCCATCCCATCTCTGTCACAACTATTTTATTCTGTCATTATGGCATGGCAGCAGGCATAGACACCATGTAAATGAAGGAGCATGGCTGTTCTAATAAAATTTTAGAAAAACAGTCAGTGGGCCATATCTGGATCACAGTGTACCAGGCCCTGGTTTAGTCCCAGAAAACATGATCCTCTCACTCCCTGTTGCCCCTCAGCCCCCAAACTACCTATGCACCTACTCAGGGACACACGTGTACTTAACCTCGCACAGCTGTGAGCTGACCACGTCAACCCAGAAAATTCTTTCACTATCTAAAGTCAGCTTTCACCCCAAGGTTACAAGCTGGTCAAGCTGCAGTATCTAGATTCATGCAGTTTCTCAACTATGTGATCCTTTCTGGGTACTAAGATAGAAAGAATGAACTATGTGGTAGTGGCAGAGAGGAAAAAAGAATCCCCCTCCTCCCCGCGTGCACAAGAGAATTGGCACCATTATTTGTTTCTCTCTTAAAATGTCAATATGATTTAGAAATGCATGTTTAATCAGGAAATTAAGTTATCTTAAGGAGGAATTGCTAATGGAGATTCTGTCAGAATCCCTACTGCCATTATTAAATGGGATAGAACTGCACCCTTCAGCATTTTCCATACCTGCATTAGCCTCGTCCACTAAATTTTACCAAAAAAAAAAAGTTCTTTATTTTTCATTCTATTGATAAATCTTAAAGTGAGGTACCAAGGTAAATCTTTTAACTTGGCACCTACGTGATGTTTCCCTCCAATGTTATTTCTTCTGAGTAAAAGATAATGGTTTTCAGTTCTTTGCCTCATTTTGGCTTCAAACATGAAAAGTGGTGTGTTTGATGATCATCAACAAACCAGAGCATATTCTGACTCTATAGAGCAGTGGTGGTGAACCTATGACACGCGTGTCAGAGGTGACACGCGAACTCATTGTTTTGCTTGATTTTTCTTTGTTAAATGGCATTTAAATATATAAAATAAATATCAAAAATACAAATATTTGTTTTACTATGGTTGCAAATATCAAAAAATTTCTATATGTGACACGGCACCAGAGTTAAGTTAGGGTTTTTCAAAATGCTGACACGCCAAGCTCAAAAGGTTCGCCATCACTGCTATAGAGTGAAGGGGGGAAAAGCCCATAGAAGAGGTAACATGGGGCAGGCAGGAAGTGTTGGGAAGTCAGGCAGGAAATGACTCTCCTGCCATTACAAAGGCCCAGGCAGGGGCAGTTGCCTCCGTCTTTGCTCCTATTCACAACTCTTGCTGGGTTCTTTGGAATTCCATAGGAAGTTCTCCACGAGAGGTATTTCATGTAACCACCTACTAAACTCAGTTATGCTTTGGCTATTCTTTCCAGACTCTAATTGGGAAATAAGTTTAGAGCTGAAAAAAACTTCACAGCTCATCTAACCCAGAGGTAGTCAGACCTGGTGGCACATCAGCAACATTCACTGTCTGTGTTAAAAGGAAAGTTTTCAGGCGCTGAAGACATTCTGATTAAGAGATTCTGGGCCACGGGAATCTTGATTTCAAACCTGGTTCCTATGTGAATGGGATGCCTCCACTAGGATTAGGAAATCCATGGGCCAGGATGAGGAAATCACTGATTTAGTTCGCCTCCTCATTCTAGTGATGAGAAAATATTTTTTGAGTTGTTGAACTGCCAAAGTTCTCACAACCAGGAAATGGCAGAGCTGGGCTCTGGGGCAGTCAAGATTAGCAGGACTGCAGGCACCTCTCACTGCTGGGTCCATGACCACTTCCCTTATCTGGAATAGAGCTCTTTCACCTGCACTTAACAACCTCCTCAGCACAGCACTCCAGGCAGCCCGTGCTGGCAGAGTGTGTTGTCAGGTAAGAAGCAACATATTTGTTATTCTAAGACAGAGCCCACAGTGGCCAGGTACCCATTTATGAAATAGGTGCTCTGGTATTTTACATTTTTATCAGATAAAAAGAAAAATGAGAATTCTACTTTGATATTTTTTAATTGTCTTGATTATAAACTATGACCCTTTGAGAAGGGGAATCATTGATGATTGGCTGTGGGGCCAGTAGGGCTATTCTGAAATGAATAGAATAAATTTGTTTGTGATGTTTAGGGGTAAAAGGAGGAAGTTCTTTGGGGGCACAGAGTATTTTTGGAGGAATCGTTTCTGGTTCAGTTGGTGCACATATAGTTTAAAAACGTTTTATGCTCCTGAGGGGTAACACCAGACTTTGATCCAAGGATACAAACTCAAATCCTTTAGGCTGAGTTGTAAAGTATCCTGGTTAGTAATGTAGAGTGCTGTCCTAATGCAAGAGGGTGGGTGTATTTTTATAGACGTATAACAACTGGTTAGTCTACACAGAAGATATTAACATAGTATCTGTAAACTGCATTCAATTATATGCAAGAATAATATATCCCTAGACTCTGGGATAGGCTGTCCCAAATGAGTAGAGGAGAATTTCAAGTTTATGAACTGTTTCTTATAAAATGTGACAGCTTTAAGAAAGGACAAAACATTCAAACGGAAGCTGCCCAATGGTGTACCCAAGCCTCAAAGCTGTTCCTGATGGTAACAGGGTCATAGTTCTGCTATCAGTGGAAAATTATCCTCAAAATACCCTCCATTCCCTTAACGTAAGGCAACTTGACTGTTTACATGAAACTATATATTCCCTTAAACCACCACAAATAAAAGCCCAATGCCTTTTCATCATAAATCTGCCCTAGTATGTGTGTTCCTTAAGAAAAGGCACCGTCCTGTTCACCATTTTCATCAACAATAGCCCCTGTGCATGGACACACCGGCAGCTCAAACATTTGTTGAATGATTAAATATTTGTTGATTGAAGAAAGTAGATTCCCATTATTGATTTTTTAAAAAATATTTTAGTTATTGCTCTTTCTGCCAACAGCTTCTGCTTTTCCTTCCCAATTTCCCCCTCCAGTTTCCTAACACCTTTTATGCAGAGAGTGACTTACCCACGCAGGCAGGGCCAATGCATACAAAGGGGCAACTATGGTTGTTACAGGCGCTCCACTGGGTCTCCATCATAAAGTATACTTATCCTCTGGATAGAAACAATCCCTCCAGGTTGCTCTTTGTCTCTCGCACATTTATTAGTCTAATAGTAAGGAAGAAAGTTCATGAGGACGATAAACTAGTGTGCTTAAGGCTGTGGTCATGTCTAAATATTGAGTTTGATTTGCCATTGACTGCCAAATCCTTCCTGGCCTCAGCAGTGCCCTTGAACAGTCTCCCTGTCCTTCTCAACAACTGTCTTGCTCTGTCTTACAGCAACTGATGTGTATCTGTAGGTCACTGATTTTGACTGGCTGCCAGGTCTGGTATGGCTGAATTCATTTTATCATTTGTTAGGGAGCCACAGTATTCTTGACTTTATATTTAGCAGGCTTATTGGATTAAGGTTTAGGATAATCCACTAGCACAAATAAATATCTCATCTCATACACAGGGGAAATGCACACAGACACTGTAGGTCAAGAGTTGTGGGAAAATGCAGATGATGGAAACCTGAATGATGAAGACACTTTAACCTAGAAATAGTGAATGAATGCTCCTGATATATAAAAAAACACAAAGTTCATGTTATTAGTAGAATTCTTCTATATAGTGAGATCTTGAAAATACAATTATATAAGTACTAGAGGCCCGGTGCA
>NW_005353916.1:1077039-1141561 GCF_000412655.1 Myotis brandtii | reverse complement strand
GTCAACAGTCCAGGAGCCCCCAGGGGATGTCCAACTGACAGCTTAGGCCCGCTCCACAGGGAGCGGGCCTAAGCCATCAGTCAGACATCCTTAGCGCTGCTGCAGAGGCAGGAGAGGCTCCTGCCACCACTACTGTGCTCGCCAGCCATGAGCCCAGCTCAGGGCTTCTGGCTGAGTGGCGCTCCACCAGTGGGAGCGCACTGATCACCAGGGGAAGCTCCTGTGTTGAGCGTCTGCCCCCTGGTGGTCAGTACGTGTCATAGCAACCAGTCATTCCACCGTTTGGTCAATTTGCATATTAGCCTTTTATTATATAGGATATCTTTATCCCATCCTTATTCTCCTCTTCCTTCCTCCTTAACTTTCTAAAAAAAATTATTTGTGTTTATTTCTCTAAAATTGAATACTCATGACAGTTTATACTTGCCTGTGGTTTCTTCAATGATGATAGTACTGTGGTATTCATTCTTTTAATTGTGTGTCCATCATTTGATGTTAAATGTAGCATCTAGTATCACCTGTGAAAACTGTCCAGCCTTTATCTATGATATTCAGAGCAGGTCCAGAGTTCGCACCTGCCAATAGCTTGTCTAAATGTTTAGATTAATTTAAGGATTGTGATTTTATAATATAAATTATAAAATCTAAATTACCTGTATTGTATTAACCAATCACAATTGAAACCTTCCCATCTATTATCACTACTGGGGATTATATGAGAAGAGGCATGGATCTTGGGCTAAAGATAGAATGTAAAGGTGGGGTACAAGGTAAGGTGCCCATGGTCCTATTCATTGACCTATCCCAGGGTAAAGTCCTGGTGTCAGTGCCTGTTTCCACATTGTTATTCCCTGAGACATCACCATATAATCTCCATCACTTCATAAATCTTGAAAAAATAGATAGGGGGCTCCTTTCCTTGGTCTAAGTCTTCATGCACAGAAAATAAACAAAAACTAATCCAACTATTTATTCAGTGTTTTATCAAACATTTACTAAGGGCACACTGTTCTAGGTACTTGGGTTACATCAGAATACAACACAGACAAAAATACCCATTCTGGGGGATTTAAAAATCTCCAAATGGCCACTGATGTTGCTGAGGAGGACCAAAGCTTTGCCACCCCAAATGTGCCTTTTGGGATAGTGATTTTAAGCTGGTTACTAAGAAACAAAAGACTCAGAAGAATTTTTTGCACACCCCCCCTTTACCTGCCTAAAGAAATTCAGAATGAAAAAACTGCTTAAAGAAAGAAACATTGCTTTAACATCAAATATAAACTAAATCTGGCTACAGGAAGAAATGTAGCACAGCCTGTTTGTTAGACTTTGCTGTGTCCTATTGTTTCTGGGTGGCTCAACAAGACTTTGTTTATCACATGTCTACTCTTTCCCATCTACTTGTGAATTGCCTACTTTCCCTTTGAAATCCCAGAGCCCTGTCCCCTTCTCCTTTGTCCAAAATGGACATATAAACTTCAACTGTCAATTGTACCTTAGGGTCTCATATCCTATGACACTCCAGAAATGTATCACCCTAATAAATTTTGGACATTATCTCCTGCTAATCTGTCTCATGTTAATTTGATTATTAGCCCGTCCATAAGACTTAGTAGGTGGGAGGAAAATTATTTTTTGTGCCTCCACATTGCATTTTTTGTTGAGTAAATCCTGTTATTTCCTGGTCTGTGTTTATGCAATGAGCAATAAGTGTGGTTAATAAAGCATAACATTTTCAAAATTATTGCTAAAAATATCTTCTCAGTTACTCATGATTACACCTAAAAATCACATTTAAATTGGGCAACCCCATTTTTAATTATTAACTTGAATTAATGTTTCAGGGCCCCTTACTACTGATACCTTTGTAATTAGCTAGTTATTAGGAGAGAAGCAAAGGGGGAAACCAGACATTATAGGCAGGTTGTTTCTGGGTGGCCCTGAAAAAAATTTGTTTACCAAATGTTCGCTCTTTCGCCTCTACCTGTGAATTGCCTATCTTCCCCTCTTAAGTCCAGAATGACCTATATTCCTCATTTTGCCTCACTGTCTTTAGAGTGTTCATGTTTATGTGTATTCCCTTGATGCATTCATCAAAACTTTATTTTCTCCTGTTAATCTGTTGTATGCCATTTCAATTATTCATCAACCAGAAGGAAAGGGCTCCTTTCCTTAGTCTAAGTTTCCCTGTCTCCAACATTATAAAGTGCAATTGCCTCCCAGTCTCAAAGTATCTTAGAAAATAAATTCTCAAAGAGAAATTTGCTTCGTGATCAAACCAAAGGAAATTAGGTGGGCTTAGGACTTTGTAATTCAGGCAATGGAAAAGGCCAATAAATTACCTCTGTTGAGAATCATTATTAATCACAATATCCTTCAGATTCAGAATCTCTTATACAATCTGTTGGTTCAGATTTACAACCTTTGGTTGCAAATATCAGCAACCCTAATTCATACTACTAAACCTTAAACAATAAAAACATGATTCAGATAACTGGAAGGTTTTAAGTAGAGATGTTTAAGGTGAAATACAATTATCAGCTTCTAATAATCAGAAAGAACTCAGGTTTTTGTATTCCATTATCCCTGGCTTGTCCTCCTCAGAGTTGCCAGCACTATACAATACATGAATCATCATTACAATGCAAGCATGGTAGAACAATTGGAGAGCAAAATGGAATCAGGTAGACCTGGCTCTCAGCACCTTCTAGTTCAGTGATGGCGAACCTTTTGAGCTCAGTGTGTCAGCATTTTGAAAACCCTAACTTAACTCTGGTGCTGTGTCACATATAGAAATTTTTTGATATTTGCAACCATAGTAAAACAAAGACTTATGTTTTTGATATTTATTTTATATATTTAAATGCCATTTAACAAAGGAAAATCAACCAAAAAAAATGAGTTCGCGTGTCACCTCTGACACTTGTGTCATAGGTTTGCCATCACTGTTCTAGCTGTTTCAACCTTAGCAAGTTCCATAACCATGTTTCTATCATCTCTAAATTGTTGATGCCTTTATTGACAGATTACTATTAAAATAATTAGAAAGAGTGAGTATACAGTATCTGAGTTATAATAAATTTTCACAAAATAGCAGATATTATTTTTGTTATTAGTTCAAGAAACAAATCTGGTGACAGAAACTAGACAGCGAACCAACTTGGTCCCATTGAGCAATGCATTCACAAAGCCTCTCTTGCAATGGATCCCTTTTGGGGGTTGTTAATCTTGTCCATTTTGTGTTTCAATTTTAGACCCCTACCCGTCAGAATTCAGTCAGGAGCACAACGCCCCTATAAAGGCCTGGAAGGGAGGTGTCTGAGGGCCAGAGAAGTAGTCATGAACCATTCTACCTGAAGCACTCTTTGGAGCTTGCAGGGAAATCCAAGGAACCAAACACATCTGGCCACTGACGTGGGACCAGCGTGAAGAGGAAGATGGAGACGTCTATAAAAACTATAGCCTCTGGGAGGCAGTCCCTGCTGTGTAACTGCAGCCTTCAGGGGTCTGAAACCAATTACCTGATGCCCTCAGCTGAGGCCGCCATTTGTCAGCGGAATCATCAGTCAGGGAAATGAGCTCTGCTAGACTGGAGGCAAGCGCCTGCCAGGCACCCCTGTGTCTGCCCATCACCAGGTCTGAGGCTCAACCTTCAGTACTGGCTTCTGCTTACCTTCCACCTCCCAAGTCTCACACAAGCTCCCCTGGGACCTGGTTAGAGAAGGGGATTCTGGAATAAACCTACAATCAATTAACCAGCTCCAATGGCAGGCGTGGGACAGATGTTTCTCTTCACTTTATCATACTCATTTGCACCTTTTCTCTTGCCCCGAGCACAATTTGAAAAATAGCATCGACATCATTGCCAAAGGAGTCTGCTTTTTGAAGCTATAACTCATTTTTGCCTTAGTTTTTGAAAAATAAAATTAAATATCAACTAGATTTATATATATTTTAATGGAACTAAGTGCAAACTAGACTTTCTTCACTACTCCTACATGTTTGCAGCTCAGCAGCATGTTGGGTTGGTGATAACCTAATACTGTGCACCTAAAGTGTGGGCCTTTGTTCTGTTTGTGCAACACACTTCACAGAGGAGTGGGAAAACCATGGTTTTCTCCACATCTGTGGCTCACAACCTTTTCAAATGAGAGATAATATCTAAGAAATGATCAGTTTTCAGATGAGCCTATAATACTCTTTATAACTATTGATTGAGAGAGTTCATAACCACTAAAATTTTATATGGGTCTAGAGCAGTGGTTCTCAACCTTCTGGCCCTTTAAATACAGTTCCTCATGTTGTGACCCAACCATAAAATTATTTTCGTTGTTACTTCATAACTGTAATGTTGCTACTGTTATGAATCGTAATGTAAATATCTGATATGCAGGATGGTCTTAGGCGACCCGTGTGAAAGGGTCGTTGGACCACCAAAGGGGTCTCGACCCACAGGTTGAGAACCGCTGGTCTAGAGTTTATTAAATAAATTTATTTTTCAGATCAAGTATTCTAAAAGTATATCCATGCATTTTGGGGTAAAATATTTTAAAAAGTACATACTAATATGTAAAATTCCAAAAGTACCTCCATCCATTTTGAGGGTTGCAAAAAGTACATAAAATATGTAAATTTTTAAAAAAATTTTCACCTACAGTTTAAATATGAATACAAATTCAAAGTTTTTCTCTTTAAGATGCATAACCTGCTCTTGGAGGAGCACTGCCTAGAGGTTCTCATTGTTCCAACTGCAGGAGGAGTTGGAAATGCTTTTCCTGTTGGGGAGACTACATTTCTCTACCTGACAAATCTCTGTTCAATTGCCACCTGCCATATAGAGCTGCCACCACCCCAGGCTTTCTGCCGCTCATTCCTGTCCACATCTTTGGGTATAAAATATAGCCTGGCCAATCCTGCTTTCTTCTTCCTACCAGGAACACAAGGGGAAAACATTTTCAGATTCTTTATGTGCCCAGATCAAAAAAGGTCAGCTTTTCAGCAGACCCTGAGAGGTAAAATAGAGTGCTAGAGATATATTCAGACATAACAGAACAGGGATCTGGGACTTGGAAACACACACAACTTCTGTTTCAGGTCATTTAGAAAGATTTTTGAATTATAGCAGTTGATGGTGGACAGATGTGTCTCTATAGTTCTGAGCTTTTAAAAGACCCCTGAAACATCTGATGAGAGTTCAGCAAATCTCCATCTATCATTATTCAAATGGACTTCAGGGAGAATGTTTTTTTCTTTCTTTTCTTTTTTCTCGCAAGAGCAAGGGAATGAACGAATGGAAAAGCACTTATTAAGTGCTTTGGAATAAAGGTGCTGCCCACAATACACATACTTCATCAGGCATTAAAATGCAATGCTGTGACTTTTTAAAAAATGTAACAGCAACTGCCATTCAGGACCACACTAGCTTAACTAACACAATGAGTGATGCATTTTCCCTGATGTATCATTGGAAGCATATAAATACAGTAAGTCCTCACTTCACGTGGCGAATAGCTTCTTGGAAACTGCAACTTGAAGCAAAACAATGTATAAGGAAACCAGGTTGTCCCTTGGCTAATTGATATAAATAAGAGTTAAGTTCCTACAGCCTATTTCTGGTCACAAAAATATCACCAAATTTCCAAATAAAGACCCAAGGCACTTCTAATATTAAACTGAAATAAATGTGAGCTACACTGGCATTTAAGAAAGATGAAAAAGAAAACAACAACTGAAAAGTAAGACGATGATTTTCCAACCTGCTGATTCCAGGTCAGGATTAAGGAGTCCCTTCTGGCAGCTCAGAGCACAAGGCAGGCACGCACCCAGGACAGGAACCTCCTATGAGAGGGTACCTCACAACCACATCCACACTCACTCCGACTGGGGCAATGTAGATACACCAATTCACCTCACAGGCTCGCCTTTTGGGCTGTGGGAGGAAACCAGAGTGCCCAGAGAAAACCCATGAACATGGGGAGAACGTGCAAACTCCATGTTCAGTGGCCCAGGCTGAAAATCATTTTTTTTCATCAACGTTATAACGAGACAACATTGAACAAAACAACAGCATTCAGGGACCTGCTGTAGGTTCAACTAAAATATGGCTCTGTTTTATTGGCTGGGTTTCCATCCCATAGTAAATAAAAAAACAAAAAGGCTTCTTGTATATATTTTCCTATACCCAAACCGAGGAAGGTGTATTGGGATATTTTGTATCAACAATGAATTTATAAAAATTCAGTCACACAGAATATGAGTGGGAAGCATCAGGTTCTCGTCCAACATGTGCCACTTTTTAGCCACATGGGATTGAAGTTTATCTGAGCTTTAGTTCTCCCATTTTCAAATCCCCTATTCTATCTACTTTACAAACCCATTGGGAAGATCTCTAAGGTGATGAATATGACAGCGCTCTAAGAGCTGAAAAAAAAGCTACATAAATACAAGATACTATACATTATTATTATTTTTACTGGCTGTCTCCTATGGAGCAGTCCAGGGAACCAGCAATGTTCCAAGAGATTAAGATCTCAACTTTGCATCTCAGTGAAAAACAGCACTTCAAGGACTGCAAGGTTCTCCTTTTGACATCACTCCTGGGGGGGAAATGCCTTCTGCTTAATCATCAACATCACCACTTTCTCCACTGAGAGCCATATCTGATGATGGATCACTCTAGCAGTGATCTAACTTCACCCCTTGCGAGGCTGGAGAAATCTAAGCAGGTCACAGCATTTGTCTTCAGATGGGAGGAAAAACAGCAATCAAGGCTCATTTAAAAAAAAAAAAAGAACTTTGCCAATATATATTTGAATGCTTCATTTTCACTTTCCCTATCCACAGATGCTCACCCTGTGTTATAAGCATAATCTTTCTCATTTATCTCCTATCCATCTATGTAGTAATGAATAACTGCCGTTTCCTCATCTGTTAATTTATTTCACAAATGTCTGGTGGAGCCCAACTCTGTGGTAAGCACTGAGCTAGGTCTTAGTGTACATGATGGGCATTACTTCTGTCTCCAGAAATATCTAGTCTAGAGTCAGGTATAAGGAGATAATGTGTGGCAGGAAGAGGCAGAAGGTATCCCCAGCATATGGGGACCCAGTAATAGAACCCAAGAAAAAGAGTAGTTAAAAAAAAAAGTTCCGGTCAAGGGCATGTATCTTGGTTGCGGGCACATTCCCAGTAGGGGGTGTGTAGGAGGCAGTTGTTCGATGTTTCTCTCTCATCAATGATTCTAACTTTCTATCCCTCTCCCCCTCTCTGTAAAAAATATCAATAAAATATATATTTTTAAAAAAGTTATACCCTACAACTCATCTCTGTCCACCCCACTACTAAGCTGAGAGCACCTAATCCAGATTCAAGAGATGGAGACAGGCTTTTTAGAGGTAGTCATATCTACACTGAGTCCTGAAAGGGTGAGTAGGATTTAGCTTGGTGACTCCATCTTCATTTTCCTTGTATTAAGGTATCTATTATCTCATCTATTTTGGGCTCTACTTCCTCCTTGTCTCTGCTCTTTAACCCTATAGCCTATTATTTTCTATTAATTCAAACCATCATCTTTCTTTGGTCACAGACAACTGATATTGTAAGCCATCATGATAATCATAATTTTAAGAGTTACTTTTTTTCAGTAACCATCAGTATAAGCCTACATTGAAATGGTTTGGTTGTATCTAAATTATTCAAGGAGAAAATTGATAGTGTTGATGACATTGAGGAAGCTCTACAATAAATGACTGTAATACCATGTGATTGCTTCTTTCTATTCTTAATAAAACATTTCTGAATAACCCTTCTTAGGAGCCTCCGAGCCACCAGATTCCAATTGTACCCCGATATTAACTCTCAAGAGGTCCTTTGGAATGTTCCAAAAATTTTAGTTTGAACTTCATTAAAAATATTTTAACTGTCTTAAGATACATAATAGGAACTATATACATTTTGTGCAACCAGATAAACTTCTCTTTGTGTAGCCTTGAAAGAATGTTTATTCTGCTAT
The DNA here is from genome assembly GCF_000412655.1 of Myotis brandtii. Classification (NCBI taxonomy): domain Eukaryota; kingdom Metazoa; phylum Chordata; class Mammalia; order Chiroptera; family Vespertilionidae; genus Myotis; species Myotis brandtii. The sequence goes on along the minus strand of NW_005353916.1, from coordinate 1,133,550 downwards.
CCTGCAAAGCTGTTTAAAAGTTGTTATCATTGCAACTACTTATATGTGCTCAATTGTGCAGAAATAAGACAAAAATGTACAAAAAATTGAATGCAGACGCTTATTTGACTTTCATTTGTGTCACTCATTTACATCTATCAGAATGGCCTTTCTATTTTAAATGACTTTGTAATACATAATTATTATAAATTTAGACCTACAAATAGAAAAAAAAAAACATTTTCATACATTGAGGTTCTTGCTTTGGAAAAAGGTCCCTGTGCTAAATATGTTTGAAAACTCTTGATCTAAGCACATGTCCTGCTTTATTTCTCAGGCAAAGGTCTGATATCTTAGCAGGATTTGAAACTTCATCTAATAAACACAATTCAAATAAGAATGATCTGCTGTTATTAAATCACATGGAGTGATTTACCTCCCAATGCTTCTCACAGAAGCAGCAATATTGTTGCTTTTAGGAGTGACATTAATATTTGATGTTTGGTCCTTTCCCTTTATTTAAGAATTATTTATACATAATTATTTATATGCATATACAAGTAATATATTTGTGATAAATATATCAATACATAATAAATGTATGAGATACATACCTTGCTGATTCTTACGACTGGAAAAAATGTAAAGATAGCATAATGTTAGTATTAGCTAGAATATTAAAACCTGTCCACTTTTAGGCTTCTCTGTTCCAATCTGGATGCATATCTTTCACAATTTTTAGAAAAATAACACCATCAAGCAATTCAGAACATCAACATTATCGCTGGCAATAAAGAAAGTTCAAAGATGACATGGGAAGAAAAGGTGTTAAGACTTTTATAGAAAACCCCAGATTCTGCCTTTATGGAATGAAGAATGGAAAGCTAAGAGATGGGGGAGGAATGAACTATTTGGTGTCATGAAGTGTTTTAAGAATTTGGTACATCACGATAAAAGATTTGCTGCATAATTACTAAAGGAAGCTAGTTGTTTCACATGAAAACTTTGTTTTTTCTTTCTTTCTACCCTGTCACCCTCATGCTCCATTATTTTTATGTTTTAGCACTGCCTGGTACCCAGGTTTGTTACAATCTGCATTTACTATTTCAGACATTAGTTCAACTCACTCTCATCAAAACCAAACCTATCCTGTGCTCAAGTCTCTCAGGGCTGAAAATAAGTTTACGCTTTGATAATTGATAAATACGTTCCCTTTTCAATTAAAAAAATTGTATTTCAACCCAAAGGTCAAAACTCATGTTAAAGTCTTGACTTTCATTGTCTTTGACTTTAACGTCAAAGTCATTGACTGTCAACATAACAACTAACTAAGGAAGGGAAGCTTCATCATTGCAGGAAGCCAATTGGACTGTTCTTACATACATTAGTGCTACTTTTCACAGTATATATTAAAAAGTGCTACTTGTTGTTTCTTAATTCCTATCCTATGTAATAAAAATATGCAAATTGTCCCCTTGACTGGGAGTTCAAAGCGGGGGAGGGGTTGGCCGGCCAACCTCCTGTGTCCCCTCCCCCCAGCTGGCCTGATCGGCCTGAACGGGGCCGGGCTGGTCAGACCACACCTGTGCACAAATTCATGCACCAGGCCTCTAGTATAGGTATAAGCTTAAAAAATTCTGCTGTACCCCATTACTATTAACTGGGATCACTCCAATTTTATCTAATAAGCAGAGACAACTTCTTGGTAGTGATGATCATCAATATTTATTGACAGATATAACTATTATCAGAGAGGAATCAGGGTCAAACTTTACCGCAAATGATACTCTCTTGCAAATCATTAATCATGAAGTTGCCATCGAACCATTTTGTGAATTGTCCAATTGCTGCAATATTTGAATTATATGTATCTATACATTTTTCATTCTATTCCCTAAATGTCATCATTTAAGAAGCTACTTCTAAAACTGCTACTTAAGCATGTCTGGGAATTCGAGGTCTATAAAACTAACTTTGCCCCTCAATAAACCAGGGAGCAAGAGTGTTTTTTGCTTGTTATCATACTGTCTCATCGGAAGAAAATATTTTTTGCTCAGTTCAGCTGTAGACAATAAACATGCAGACACCTGTATCTATGATCTGATTGTTAACTCTGTTCCAGATCAGCACAGCATTGACTTTGGAGGAGTGCTTTTTATTTGTTATGAAATTTTTCTGGCCACCTGAGGCAGGGAAACTTTCTACTTGATCAAAGTGCAGATTAATTAAAGACCCAAACTCCCTTTCTTCTGAAATCAATGAAATGCAATTGTGCTTCTACTGAGAGAAGTCCTGCAGTAAACAGGATACCCACCAACTACAACATAATTTAAAATTAACATAATTAAAATTGTTTGAGGTCTATTTCATTGATAAGGAATCTATTTTTCTGTCAAACACTAATTTTCCAAGGAACACATTTACTTTAGGAAATTTCCAACTAATGTAGGGTAGTTGAATTTTCCATTTAAAATGAATCTTTAAAAAAGGCGGGGTTGTAAATAAAATTGTAATTAAGTACAAACTGAGCACTTAAATAATTATAAACACACTATTTTTTTTTTGTTTTCTATTTTGGGGTAGCCTTTGAACTAGCCTACATTATAACATTTTTGCAAACTCATTCTAATTATTATCTGAAAATTTATAATTGCCTTATTTTAAAAATGTTATAATCCACCCAAAAAAGCAAAAGCAGGAAATGCTTTACTATTGTCTTCTATTGATTTATACTGCATTTTTTTTCCTGGTAGCATGAATATACTTAATTAATTGAAAAATTCAAGATTTACTTTAATTCACTTAGCACCAAAGACACTTCCCAGTTATTGGAATGTGAAAGAAGACAATAATGCCAGTAGGTTTTCTGTAATACTATCTCAAAGGCCTATGAATCAAAAAGAGAGCTGACTCGATGAGCTAATTAAATAAAATGGACTAGTGAATTCTGAGAGGAGAAGATTTTGATGAATCATGAGAATTCAAGCATAAGTAAAATAGGACAAAGTATTTAAGAATCAAAATAAAGTCTGCTTTCCTCCAATATGTTGTGTTTTATTGTAGCTATTTACTTATAAAAAATGAAAATATTTCACATGTTCCTAGTACATTCTAAGTACTCAATAATATTAAATATCATTTATTTTGCCACCATTAGTATCAGATATTTGCTATAATTTTTATAACAACAGATAGAACCTGAATGATCATTACAGAAAAAGTGAATTTGTAAATTTTTAAAATATATTTTTATTGATTTCAGAGAGGAAGGGAGAGATAGAAACATTATTTATGAGTGAGAATCATTGATTGGCTGCCTCTTTCACGCCCCACACTGGGGATTGAGCCTGCAACCCAGGCATGCACTCTGACTGGGAATTGAACCATGATCTCCTGGTTCATGGGTTGATGCTCAGCCACTGAGCCACACCAGTCAGATGAATCTGTATATTTTTTATCTGAATGCTAAACTTATAGAATGTCAGAGCTGTCCTGTGGCTGCTACATAATAATTAATTTAATTAAATTCATGAGCATTGGTCCTGTGTTTTAGGGAAAGTAGTAGCTGCCCTTGGTCTCTTCTGTGTTCTCTGGACCTTTCAGCCATGTTGCCTGGCATTGACCTGTTGAAGTACAAAACGTGTTCTCTCTCTGTGTAAAAGATGCTGAGAACACCTGGGAATGTTCCACACTGACTTCACATGACATGAATCTTCTGCTGACAGTTTCATCCCATCACTCCTCATTATGATGGCTTCATGTCAGTGAACTTTAGTTTACTTTTAACAGAGTAAACCAGCAATCAATATTGATATAAAACAGTTTAACAACATAATGACTGTTTGTTATGAAAGTTAATCAAGGGAACAGGGACTTAGAATGTTCTCCCCAAGTGATAACGTATTCTGACAGAAGGGCATTTCACTGCTAAACAATCCATCTGCCTCGTTCAGGAAGTTGATCTCCTTGCTGAAGATGTTGCTGAAATGCAGAATGAAATGCAAGGGAAAGAAAATTCCTCCCAATAGTAGGAAGTTTGGAAACACAGGATCAGACATCTGTGGTGAAGTAACTGAAAGGTGTTCTCTACCACTCTGCCTTACATAAATGTCCCCCTCCAAAACCATTTTATAAATAAGAATGGAATTGCTCATAGATTCTTCTAGAACATTTGAACCTAACTTATTTGAAACAAGTTCCCTGAAAGGAAATGGGAAAACTGCATTCCAATATCAATATATGAGCCCTAAGAGAACAATTCAAATATAAGAAATATTGTGTTGGGAGAATTAAATATCCTTATTCTTTTTTATTAAAAAAACTGCTTGAATTCAGAAATATATACAAAAAGAAACAAGGTAGATAAAAAGCGTGAGCCTTTATGTTAAAAAATAATAAAGCAAAAAAACCCAAGTCAGGATTATTTTATTATGTCCAGTCATTTTATCATACACACTAGACTATATAACATAAAACGTTTAAAACAAATTATTTTGGGGGCTTGTAATAAATTCTTGTACAGTATGTTCAATATTTCCTATAGACTACCCTGAAAAAATGAATCTCACCTACATCTTAAGTTAGGATAAAAATGAGCTGCTTAAATAAATTACCCCTGGGAAAGTGGAAGGGGCAACTTATTTCATAAGTGATGGTAAAACTTGAGGTTGAGATAATTTTTTTTTCATGAGTGTAATACTTTTCTACATATAGTCTTGAAAATTCTTATGCAGTTTCAGGGAGAAATATTTCCCTTCTATTGAACAAAGAATATACAGCAATGGCATGCTCTTTTATTAAACTAGGTTTTCTACATTCTTTCCCACATTTCTCTCTCTCCATCACTAAATCACATACAAAAAAATTATTAGTTAATAGTCTTATCTCTACCGGGTGCAAGATTTATCGGAAAAGGAGGTAGCCGTGAATGTAGGTATGGTGAACATGTTTAGAGGCAAGAGTTCAGGGCCAGATTTTCTAACATTCTAAGTAAAGCGATGGGTTAAATAAAATTCTGGATATATTGAACGGAATCAAATGGCCCTTTTTAAAAGCATAACTTTAGCATCAGCCCCCCTCAATTTTACCTTATCTATTAACCGCCCTCATCTCTTTCTTCTCTCAATTAGAGCTGGTTTTCTCTTCAGTTTGAGCTTGAGCTGAATCAGGAACCTCACAGATACTAAAGGAGCCTATGTTATTTACTCCCCCTTTTATTAACAAAGCCTTCAGGGGGAAAAACCCTTTCTATTCAGCTTCTTGGTTAAATACATACTCAGGGCCAAAGCACCTGCTGACTGATTTCTCTAATTCACATGGCAGCATTCGAAGCCATTCTGCAGCCTTCCTGCTTGCCCTTAAAGTTCTGCTCCAGGTTATTTGCTCTGACTTTGTTTTCTCAGCATGTTTAATAGGACACGCACAGATACTATCAATGGCCTTTAATTTAATCCTTCGCTGGTGCTGTGTAATTCCAAAAAAAAAATGTATTGTACTCAACTTGAAACCAAATCGAATTTGCTCTTTGGTTGGTAAAGGCCCTGAAGATTCTAAGATAGAAAGTTATAGTCAAGTAGAGCGCCTCTACCTAAATGCCATATATTATAGGCCATTGGGGAAGGTAAGCTAAGCCTCTCCCTGTTCTGGTCTTTGCAGAACTGGAAGGAGAAAATTCTACTTCTGATTCAGGATCCATTTTGTCCATCCCATTGGCCCTCAACCTCTCCAAGCACTTCTGGAGAAGAGAAGCAAATAGGCAATGCTGGCAATCTGATGATTTGTGTCTGGACCTGAGGTGATTTTCTGGGAATGAGATGCTGTGCATTCCTCAGAGAGGTGACTGGTGAGGTACATAGAAAGGCTCTTTTATTTTTTTCTTGCCAGAAAGATAGCTTTCTTTGCACCAGCCTCCCTGACAAAAATAGACACCTCTAGCTGATTCCAACTGCAGGAAAGTTGAAAAAAAAAAGTACCCATGAGTACCTATATATCCTTGACCTAGATTTACCAACAGTTTGCCAATTTGGTCTTGTTCTCTCTCTCCCTCTCTCTCTCCAACTGTCTATCATGCATATATTTTTTAATAATTCAAACAAGTTATAAACATCATGAACTTTACCCAAGAAGGTATCAGCTAAGAACAAGGACATTTTCTATATAACCACATACTCCGCTCCCCCCAAATTTTAAATAGACACAATAATATTCTTTAATATACATATTCCATATTAAAAATTTTACAACTGTCTCCATTTTTTTTTCTGATTCAGGATCCATTCAAGGATTAAGGAATGCATTTGGTTGCCATATCTTTTTTTATCTCCTACCTTCATAACATGGAAAATCTTCAAGAATTTTGGCAAGTTGGCAGACAAAACAACTTCAATCTGTCCAACTGATTCCTCAAGAGAACATTACACATTTTTCCATGGATACTACAGAAATAATGTACATTTCCCAGTATGTCATCTTAGGGAGCAGTGTTTTCAGTCGTCTCATTTTTGATGATGCTAACTTTTGTGATTGGGTTGAGGACATGTCTATCAGATCTTTCCACTGTAAAATAACCTTTCTCTCTTTCTCTGTAATTACTAACTAATCTGGGGGATGATACTGTGAGACCATGTGAATATTGTTTCCTAGTAACAATGTGTTCAATGGTTTTACCATCCATTGATCTTTGCCCCAGGTAATTATTAAATTAAGATGATTATTTTCTAATTTTGTTATTTCTCCTATATTCTGTAAAACATGTTGTTTTTTCTTCCCTCCCCTTTCTTTAGTATCTCTAAAGATGCAGAAATCTTTCTTTAATAGATATCAATGAATATATACATATAAAATACATATGAATACATAAAAATGAATTCTATATATTAAAATGATCAATTATGAAACCCACAGCAAAATGACGAGTTTTATATATAAAAGTTATCGTTTCTGAGACCCACACCTAGATTTTTAAAAATTCTGTTAAAATTAGTAGTTACAACCAATGCAGCACTCATGAAATATCCATTCCATACTTCCAAAGTGGCAAGGTTTTCAAAACAGACACAAAGAGAAATGAGGTTTTTGTTTCTTGGAACTCAATATACTAATCAGATGGCCAGTTGGTTATGGGAATTTTCACTTATGGAGAAAACAGAACTAAGCATAGAATTTGGCAATTTGGACCATGAGAATTCTCTGTATTTTCAGGGAAACAAGTCTTTCATATTGAGAAATTGAGTTCTCTGGGAAGATAAAAATAAGAAACTGATTAACTGAAATGAAGACAGAAAAAAAAAATCCAAAGAACCAGCCAACACCCTAATAAAAGAAACCCAGAAGCAATCAAAATACATAATTTAACTTGCATAGGCTTATAAGAGTGCTGATGGTGAGCGGTGCATTTTTAATAAGAAAACCAGATGTGACATACATATTATCCAAGGCTTCCTTTTCTTTCTTGGCCTGCCTACAGTTGCATAGTTCCAAAACCAAACTGCTATATCAATATGGCATTCTTCCTCCAATTTTAGGTCACTCCTAAAGGCATAACTTCTCTTAATTAGAGAATTCATAAATTTTTCACAGAAAGGTTTATCTGCTTTTAGAGTTCAAATCACCAAAAGAAAGTTTCACTCCTAAAAAGATTATGAAAGTTCAAAAGTAATCTCCTTAGTTATTATTTTTTTGCTCCAGCTTTCATTTGCCAGAAATTGTTATATCGTTTTCTCACTATGAACTAGTATATGAACCATAAGTGTAAAAACTTGTTTAAAAAGTTAGTGCCAAAAAAAGAAAGAAAAAAAAGGAAGAAAGGGAGGAAAGGAAGGAATGGAACAAAGGCATAAAAAATGTAAAGAAATAAAACTTTTTGTCAAAGATATCTACAAAGTCAAGTTAAACTGACAAAGTCAAACAAATCACTGCAGTAGAATGCTACGCAGGTGTGATTGTGTCCACACTGGGGAAATAACAGTTTAGGAAACTTGCAGAGAAGGAAGGAGACAAAGTAAGCAAGGTAACTTAGATAAGTAAAGGCTGGCAGAGATGGAAGAGTTCTAGAGAAGTGAATGAGTCACGTCTGGACAACAAAATGAGATGACAGGTTATAAAAGAAAAAAAGGTAACAAGATTCTAAATCATTAAGAACTGAAAGACAAATAATTTGAGACAATAATAACAAAACATATAATTCATTGGGCCCAGACCATGTGCCAGACCTTCACGTGGTTATCTCATTTAATCCTCATAGCAGTTTTACCAAATAGGTGTTCTCATTCCTATTTTACAAATTGGTAAACTGAGGTTCATAAAGATTCCTTGTATTGGCCCAATTTTCTAGATGAGGCATGTGTGGCGGCTCACAGTGAACGAGATAAATGATGGGGGTGGGGGTCTGATTCCAGCACATCTCCTTCTCTAAGCCCCAGCTACATCAACCAAGTTGATAGTACGGGTGCATGGCTGATTAGCGGGATTCAACCTACATATAAGGCTAAGGAGAACAGAAGTCCACCGTGTCCACAGCCAACCTGCACAGAGAGCTGGACAGTGTGCTTAGCTGGCTTCCTGAGAGATATCAGGCTACTATATGCGGAAATGAGACCCCAACGCACAATCTTTACAAACTGTGTAATATAGGGATGCCCCCTTATAAACAGGGAAACTGATGCAATGTAATGCAGTTCGAATGTAATTAACACAATCACGTATGATCAGGCGCCCTCTGAAAGATGCTCTGCCCGGGCTCATTCTGATGACTAGTTCCTTTCCTGGGCTCTAACTGCAGTGCCCTTGTTTAAACAAACAGCCATGAATGCCACGCATTCAAAGAAATGTTTGCAGTGAATTAGGGTTTCGGATTGTTCTTTGCATTGGTCCCGGTCCAGGAAGCAACTGCCTGGTTTCATAATGGAACCGTCCTAAAAGGATAAATCAGGGTGACCCACTTGGAGGCTTTCTAAAACAATGGCTGCATCTGCATTTCTAAAAGGAAAAAACAACTCAGCTCGGACCATCCCAAATCAGAACCATGCCCAGAAACAAAAATATCCGCCTCAGAAACAAGGGTGCGTCCTGGGAGGCACTGTAGCGCCTGTCACATCAAGCTGATGGTAATTGGTTTTAACTGGCACTCCCACCAAAGCCATATCATTCATTACCTTGTCAGAATAAATCTGCCTTCTGTGTCACAGGTTCGATTAAGAAGCCCTTACCCTTTTGTAATTGCACGTTAATCTGAATTTGTGTGCACTCCTTCACACAAAATGGATGCTTTCAGATTACATATTGCCTGGCCTTGCTGTTCTGATTGTAAACACTAATCTAAAGGAACTCTGGCTGGCATCAGGATCAGTCTTCCTTCCCCTATAGATATCTTCAAATTAACCTCGGGGGCTTAGTATCATCGCCCACTGGAGAGAAATGTTACCTATGATCGCTGGCACAGTGATTATTATTGTTTTAGTCCTGTCCTGTTGCTGGGACACCTCCTTTTGGCTTTTAGAATGTGTCATATCAAGGCTTCAGTAGGCTTTGCTCCACATGGCAATGAAAGTGTTTACTGAGTTCGAGTTGTTTGTGCCCATAAAACGCAGTAGAAATCTGAACTCTGCCTCATTTCCAGAGCATGGCTACCAACTGGCCTCTGCAGGAGCCCATGTGGTTGGAAGCAAACACTAAAGTGATTTGGGCTTGAAAGCTCCTGGAAAGGGTTTAAACTACTCCAGAGGGTGGGTGGTTTGCTTGGCAGATAAAGCCACTGGATAAGAGGCTCTCTGATGAAACTCTGTCCGCACCAAGAGGTGAGAAGAGAACTAACAGTTAGTGAGGGCATACCATCTGCCAGGCACTGTCCGGAATAATTACCAGTGACAGTTACCACCTCCTGACACATGCTGTGTGCCATGTGCTTTACAGTCATCTAATATATTTCTACAGCTGAGGTAGGTACAGGGATTCCCTTTTATTTTCCAACTAGAGGCCCGAAGCACGAAATTCATGCAAGGGCCTTGGCCCCCCGCCACGGTGACGGCTACCTCTGCCTCAGTCCCCATCTGCCAAGGCAGCCAGGAACCTCCACCTCTGCCTCAGCCCCCGCCCACCAAGGCTCTGTCCAGAAGGAAGGATGTCTGGAAGGATATCCAGACTAATTAGCATATTACCCTTTTATTATTATAGATGTGAAGCTGAGAGGGTTAGGCAAGTTATCTAAGAGGACTAATTAGCATATTACCCTTTTATTATTATAGATGCGAAGCTGAGAGGGTTAGGCAAGTTATCTAAGACCACAAACGTAGTGAATCAGAAAAGGGCTTCAAAAATTTGGTTACACCTGCAAAATGTTCTTTGTAATACATTAAGCTGCCACCTGATTGAGTCCGTATTTGTATTGATTTCAGAGAGAAAGGGATAGGGAGAGAGAGGTAGAAGCAGCAATAATGAGAGAATCATTAATAGGCTGCCTCCTGCATGCCCTACACTGGGATAGAGCCTGCAACTCAGGCATGTGCCCCGATCAGGAACCAAACCGTGACCTTCTGGTTCATAGATTGAAGCTCAACTACTGAGCCATGGTGTCTGAGGGAGTCTTTTCTTTTCTTTTTTACCCTTCTGTGCTAGAAGGTAGTTGAGGGGGGAAGGCTATATTAGTATAGAGAGAGCAGCAGAGCATGGAGTTGTAGCAGATGGCCTCCATGTCACAGGAGCCAGCTCAGACTTCCTTCTATAGATACCAAGGGGTCACGGGCATAGTTGAAGCAGACCTGGTCAGAGGTCAAACGGAGGATGCATCTGAGCATGAATGAACTGGGGGCCTTGTGACTAGTTGGTCCAGCAGGAGAGACCCACGAAAAAAAATTGCTGGTAGAGGTGGGAGGTAGGGCAAAGTTGAGAAATGTCTGACATGAAGTTGGATGGTAATGAGCCCTGCCTTAACCTGTAAACATACTGCACAAATATTCACATATTAAAAAAAAAAAGGATGAGAGAAAACCTGGTCTTTTGATTTGAGGTTTTCATAAGGATGCTGGTTCTTATATTTTAGATGGGAACATCTTATTCTTCAACAAATCACATAGGCCTGAAAGTTACTTTTCAAATTAGTGGGAACATTTTTGGAATAAAAGCTAAGTATCTCCAGCCAGTGAACAAGAATAGCATATTTATGTAATAAAGAATGATTGACCTATGGTTCACGTTGAAATAAATGAGAACAATTTGGACAATGAAAGCTTTCATTCAAACAAAGTTGTGCTTTGTTTAGGATTCATCATTCTTTAGATGTCTTGTGAACTTTATTTCTCTCTTGTCCTAAGTACCATGATTGTGTACTAACAGAATTTTATGTATTTATTTGTTGGTTTATATTATGAAGGTTCCATATGAAAATGTTTTAGCATCATTTATAACAAATATTGGGTTTATTAACTTAGGAAGATAGTATTTTAGTTAAAACTTGTGACGCATACTAATCATTTCAAGTTATGAAGTAATAGCGTAAAAAACCAAATAAACTTCAGACAACTACACAAGCTGTCCTTTTCCTAAGTAGAACATTTTTATTTTAATCCTCACCTGAGTATATTTTTCCATTGATTTTTAGAAAGAGTGGAAGAGATAGAGAGAAACATTGATGTGAGAGAGACACATAGATTGATTACTTCCTTTACTTGCCCTGACCAGGGCCAGGGATTGAGCCTGCAACCAAGGTATATACTCTTGATCCAAATCAAACCCGGGACACTTCAGTCCGTGGGCAGACACTCTATCCAAACTGGCTAGGGCAGAACATTCATTTTTTAATATGTTTTTATTGACTTTAGAGAGAGAAGAAGATAGAGAGAGAGAAATATGAATGAGACAGAGAAACATCATTCATTAGCTGCCTCTTGCATGCCCCCTGCCGGGGATCAAGCCTGAAACCCTAGGATGTGCCCTAACAAATAGAACCAGCAACCTCTCGGTGCATGGGAGGACTCTCAATCAACTGATCCACACAGGCCAGGGCCAGAACATTTGTTTTTTTGATTCAGAAAGACATATTGATCACTTGCTATATGTCAAACCCAGAATGAAGAACTAGAAATGAAGTGGGGAATAAACCAAAGACATGCCTGCATAGAGACTGCCAGCTACAGTGGGAGACAGATGGTAAAGACATTAAAATAACAACAAACCCCAAAACTCTAAGTGATAGGTTCTAAAGAAAAATAGGCCAGAATAAGAGAAAACAGGCTGATGGTTATCACTGTTTTAGTTGGAGTGTTGGAGACTGGCTTTTTTAAAGAAGGCACCTAAATGGACTGAGGATACCAACCTTGCAGACATCTGGGGAAGGGCAATTCCAGGAGATGAACATGTACAAAGGTCCTGGGGTAAGTTTAATTTTGTAGGGGATGAAGTGAGGGAGAAAAGAATAGTAGAAAATAAAGGCAGCCTGGCTGTGGTGGTTCAGGGGGTTGGGTGTTGTCCCATGAACCAAGAGGTCCTGGGTTCCATTCCCAGTCAGGGCACATGCCTGGGGTTGTGGGCTTGATTCCCAGTAGGGGACTGGCAGGAGGCAGCCAATCAATGATTCTCTCTTATCATTAATGTTTCTCTCTCTCTCTCTCTCTCTCTCTCCCTCCCTCTCTTAAATCAATATATATATATATTTTAAAGTAAAGAAAGGCAGCGGCTCCTCAGGAGCTGAATATCTCAAGAATAAAGTCTTTACATTTGTTCTGGATGCAATGGATAACTAGTTGTAGTTGGGGTTTGAGCTGGGGAATGCCATGATTCAAATTAGGTTTCAGAAGCATCACTTTGGCTGTTTTGTGGACAAGAGATTTTAGTGACACAAGAGTTGTTATACTGATTAGGAGACTATTGCAGCATTGTGGGGGAAGGGGAAGGGCAGCGACATGAGTGATGAAAAGTCATCAGTCCTGTGCTGCATTTTGAGAATGGGACTGAGATAAAGTGTTTCCCTGCCTAACTTGAAATCCCTTCATGTCATAGGAGGAAATGGAAAGGAGAGAAAGGGAACACATTACATGGAAGTAGAACTTGTTTATTTTTTAAACAGCAATTGCTTTCTCCCTATAGAACAAGATCTTGCAGTGAGAAAAACCAAATCAGTTTTGACTCTTCTCGGAGGCTGACACTCCACTAATTATATCTAAGGCTATGCTTATTTTTCAATATAAAAAATCTGCCTGAATAAGAGTTAATGATGATAATTCCAGGTTACATTTATTGAGCACTTACTATGTGCTGGGCACCAGGCTAATAGATTTCTATATTTTATTCACTCTTCACAATAATCCAAAGATAAAGCTACAGCTATCTGTACTATCTACATATTAGATATGAGTGAACTGAAGCCCAACAAGGTTAAATATTTTCCAGGGTCACACAACCAGCAGAGAATGGCTCACCTAAGAATCAAAGCCAGGTCTGCTTGACACTGAACCCAGATCTCAAGAACTAGGCAGTTGTGTATACACATGTATTAAAACACACACACAACAATAACAACAACCAAAAAATCCTGAACTCTTCAGGTATTATTCTATAGGACATTTTTAATTCACATACACAAATTTCTTTTGACCTTGAGACAACATTTAACACTATAATCTTTGACTATAATGATTTCTACTTATTAGGTATTAACTGTGGATGCTGATTTTTCCACAGAAAAGAAGTGAACTCCAAAGACATGAAGAATGCTGACTGTGTTTCTGTAGCACGTTATTGATTTTTTTCTTCATTAATAAAGTAATATAAGGGGTGGTGATTATATCTTTAAAATGCATAGATTTACTTTGTTAAACACACATGGAAGCTATTATTTGAACTGTATCTTATAGTTGAAGACAGGAAATAAAAACGTTACCCCTTACAGAAAGTAAAGCAAAAATAAGCAAATACATAAATAAGTAAAAAAGCAACAAACGTTTATACAACTCTAAGAGAAAGATGTTGAAAAATGAGGACCTCAAGCTCTATTCAAGTTCTTAAAATCTAGTTTACTACTTGTATCTTTCAAATGATTTTTCCAGGGAAATGCATTATATAAACAGCATAATTCATTATGAAGGGCACGAGGTAGTTGATCTGGTATTCAGTTACAATACATATTTTTAAACTTTGTAATTAAGGTGATCAAATTTTCCAAGGGAAGTTAAGGAGTTAAGAGTAATAGTTTAGAGGGACTGAGACATTCTTTCCCTGCCTGGTATGAGCTTGGCAATGGCTAATCTCCACCCCCACTCCTGTAGCTATAGCTCTCGCTGAGCTTAGGTACTCTGCTTCCTGGCCTCCTTCTTCCATGGTAAAGACTGGTGAAGGCTTCCACACGTCACTCTCCTAGCTGGTTTCCTTAAAGCTGCCTATACCTCTGGAAATCAGAACTCCAATAAACTCCTTTGAATTCAGACATCTGAGTGAGCTGTCCCTCTCCCTGACTCACACTGGTCTACTGACTCATATGCCAGCCTTGTCTCCTACTAACCCAACCCATCGTTCCCAAGGTCTAGCCTTACTCTACTTCTTACCGCCCTTTGGATGCATCACCACTGCCATTCCTCTGTGCCCTTGTGTGCTCTTTCCTCTCCTGCATTGCTCTATACTCCTGTTACTACCAGTCAAATTCCTGTTCATCCTACAAGGTTTATTAAGTACCATTTTCTGTATAAAGCCTTTCAGGATCTGCCAAAGCCAATCTGTTATTCTTTCATAGGGTGTTGTTTATATTTCTCTTGCAATGTTACACACACCTCAGTCATTCCAAGGCCACTTTTATGCCTTTTAGCATATCTTCTACCACCAGATATGGCTCGGTCAACATAAGCCTCTTCGTGCTGCATTAACCAAAATGTAAAATCTCAATGGCTAAACAAAACTATGTTTTATTTTGGCTCAAAGTGGATCCCAACTGGTGCCCAAAGAAGAACAGAGGCACAGGGAAGAGAATGCTGGAGGGGCCCACCCTGGCAATTAGATGCATCATCTGGGCCATGTCACATGCCGCCAGGGAAGTAAAGTCCCTCTAGGTAGCAGGAAGAAGAAGAAACCTGGCTATAGGTGAGCATTAGGAGTACTCACTACTTATCTATACTAGACTTTTCAAACCTTTATTGTTCTTTAAAGCAACTCAGTATTTTTTAACTTAAATAAATATATCTTTTAAAAAAACTGCATCTGTTAATGAAAAGCTTCTATATTAACTCTCTTTCTTTCTAATCATAGTGAAACAAAATCATAATAATTATAAGAGTAACTAGAAGCTCGGTGCACGAAATTTATTCACGGCTAGGGTCCCTAGGCCTGGCTGGCGATCAGGGCCGATCTGTGGGGTGACTGGTGGGGCGATTGGGGGGCCCCGCTGGCACCTGCCTTGGCTGGCCTGGTGCCGCCCGCTTGCCGGCCCCGCCCCCCATCATTGCTGCCAGTCGCCTCCCTCTGGGGGGTGATGGTGGGGCAGTTGGGAGGGCCCCCCCTCGGCACTCGCCTTGGCTGGCCTGGGGCCTACAGGCTAGGGGCAGCTCCTGCATTGAGCGTCTGCTCCCTGGTGGTCAGTGCGCATCATAGCGACTGGTCATTCCACCGGTCATTCTGCCATTGTGCAATTTGCATATTAGGCTTTTATTATATAGGATAGTCTATATAATATCACTTAAATAACATCCCGTGAACCATACTTTGGGAAGCACTATTCTAATGTTAAAACAGTTAATATTCACTGAGCAGCTGGCACACGTCAGCAAGTTTCTAAGTATTTCCTAAGAACCCACAAGTAGTAAATGCTCTTTATTATCCCCACTGCACAGATGAAGCATGAGAGGCCAAGGCATTTTCCCAGGGTCATATCGGTAGTAAGTGGCAGAGGCAGGACATGAATCCTGGCAGCCTGATGTCAGGGAGTTCCTTTTTACTTGATCTCCTTACTTTGTGTGAGCAACAATAGGGCAGTTACTCTCTTTGCATTCCCATCCCTGACCCAACTGCCTGGTATGTCCTATGAACTGAATTCATTTTTGCTCACTTGCTGAACAGATCGAGAATTTTAGTACCAATATGGTGGAACAAGAATGACACTGGTTATTTTTTTTAAAGGCACGGGGATGCAATGCATGTAAGTAAAAATGCAAGATTAGGTAAATTCAAAATCGTGCTTCCTCACTACACTATATAATCTAACGAGCTTGCTCTGGTCTGTCAATATATGCCTTGGGAATCCAGCTCTCGATGCCAATGGGCTGATACTGCTCTCTCGTCCTCAGAATGCCAGGTCCCAATGCCCCCACGCCCAGTAGGTAGTAGGTAACTTAGCCCTGCAATATTCCTCACTGCTGCTGTTGGCATTTTCATTCCATAGCTGTGAGCCGTGGCTGCTTCCTAGGAAAGGTACCTGGACTCTGTTGACCTGCCAAGTGGTATAGGAACACCATGCTGCTCACTGCTTGCTCTGTGGTGACACTGGTATATGTGACACGGCACCAGAGTTAAGTTAGGGTTTTTCAAAATGCTGACACGCAGAGCTCAAAAGGTTCGCCATCACTGGTCTAGGCAATGCCAATGCCCAGTCTGACGACCTTTTTAGTTCGTTTAAGTGAAGATAAGCATTTGCAAATATTAAATCATTTAGCTTTTCATTAGTCTGAGAGTAATAATTATTTAACACCAATTTGTTTGTTTTTCTGTTTTGTTTTCCTCTTGAATTACCATAAAGAAAAACATCATTAATATAATTTGGGGGGAGAAGAGGGCATTTAACACATTGCGGACCACTAGTTTTATTGCTAGCTTTACCCAGTGGCCAGATAAGTTTCTATTGAACAAGTACAAAAAAAAATGTTTTACATAAATTTAAAGGCACGCTTTAAAATTAAATACTCATTGCATTTTGAAGTTATTTATTACATGTTCTTACAAGCTAATATCTTTTTAAAGAATTCTTGTGATTGGCCACAAGCCTTAGAACAGAAAACACAAGAATTCTCGTGATCCTTCCGCAATGTGTTATTATTACATTAGGAACATTAAATGTTATCTCATTTAATCTCAACTTCTCCGAGAGGTAGATTGTACTATCCCTATTTTACCAATGAGGAAATTGAACCTCAGAGAGGTTAACTTGTTCAAGGTCATACAGATAACAAGATCAGAGTTCAGTTTATAGATGTTGTTTTCTCATGTACTTTCTGAAGACAATACAGTCTTGCTAGTAACAAGAAGGAACTAAACAAAAAGGGAAATAAGATTAAATAAAACAAAGGGAAAGTGACAAAGTTTTGAAAGTTTTCACCCAAAGTATTTTCACTAGCCACAACCCATAAATACTGTTTTATTTCTTTGATCTCTGCCCAATTTTACCATTACAACTTCTATTTGAGAATGTTGAAAGATCCCTCTACATACATTAACACAAAGGCCAAAGCCATCTTTTTCGTTTTTCTTTTTACCTTGAAGTCTTTTCCCCCCACTCACTTAGGAATTTTAGAGAAAGGCGAAGGACATGTGGAAATAATAACAATAAAAATAATGGCCAACATTTATTAAGTGCTTACTATGTGACACAGAATTGGTCATTCAATTCTCTAGTTAGCCTTAATAAGATTCATTGACATTTCAAAAAAAAAAAAATAGTCATCTTTCTTTTCTTCCCTCACAAGAAAAGGATTCTATGAAGCATTTTATCTTTGGGGGAGGGGAGGGAAGGATAATACAGAGAAATGAGATAGGAAGTAGCCCGGAATGGTGCCCATTGCTTGGACTGGAATTCTTAAGAAAGAGTATTATGAGATGTCTATTGTAGAGGTAGGAGGTCTGGAGGACCTAGCCTCAACCAACAGGATAAGGTGAGAAGTAAGGTAGGTCTAAAATGTGTAAGTTAAAGAATTTTCTCAATCGAATAATGTTTCAAAGGGTTTCCTGGTAGCCACTAGCAATTGAGTGATACACAATAAACCTCTCTTTTATCTTAAATAGTAGGATTTGGTTCTTCGTATATTTTTTATGACTTCTGATAAGAAAGATTATGTTTTCGTGTAAGCATGTCATAAAGGATTTTAAATGTGCAGGTTTTCACAAGATGCTCAAAACCGAAAACTGGGAGTTTTAATAGGTGTTTTGCAAGAAATGCACTGTAACCCTATATCAGAGGTTTGGAGACTGCACGTGAAAATACGGGGTTTATGAACGTGAAGCTGAGGAACCTTGTCTTCAGAGAAAATAGCCAGTGATCGATAACTGAGCATATTCTTTAGCACACACAGTGTACATTTCAATACATTTAAGGACTGAGAGCTTCAATTTATAAAATTATGTTTGGTAAAATGAAAGCCTTGGAGAACTAAGCCAAGTTTTGACTCACCCAGTATTAAAAGGACTTTTTTCTTGGGGGAGGGGACTGCTGGTGTGGGAGGTGGTTGTCCATGTGAAGTATTTGAGAAAGCTAATCTTTTAGGTCTCCAGTGAAGCCTCTTAGAATGTACACAATTAAAGTTGTGCTTAAATTATTGAAACTACTTGCAAAGTATACGGTAACTGATACTGCATTTCTAAGGTTTAAAAATTGTTAAAGTAAAAAACAAATAAAAAAATAAAATAAAACACAGAAACTCAGAGACTCTTCAAATCAAAAGTACTATAATGAGCATCTACACAAGGAAAGTTAAACAGTGTTTTGAAGGGACAAAGTTTAGTCCCTGGTAAGACAGGCAACTCAAATTCCTAGTAACAGTAGGAGAGCCTCTATTCTGGACACTTTATTCCATGTGTGGAAAACGTTAGAGGTGTGGTGCTTCCTGGTGGCACATAATCGAAAGGAATCAGGTGTTATAAAGCAGGCATTTATGATGGATGGTATGGAAATGATATTCTTTCATAATTTATGCATGGACCATCTATAAGAAATCATAGATGAAGACAGAGCAACTCCAGTCTTCAAAATTTCAGAAGCTCCTCAAGAATTCAGAGCTCCACCACATCGTTCATTAGAAGGAAGCCCATGTATGGAACTTGTTGTAAAAGAGTTTGCAAATATGGCTCAATGAGGCAATCCCGAGATTAGCAAAGGAAGAAGAGCCAGGACAGAATGGGTTCCAAGGAGGACATGGAGTTAGGCTGCCTGGTCCAGGCTAGGACCACGGAGGAGAAATAACCACATGACTAGAGATGAACCCAAAGAAGAGAAAAGGTGACAATATATTTTGCCCCCCACCCCTTCGCCAAACTTCCTATCTCCCAAAGTGATTTCCTTGACAAAATCTCACCAAAAGCCAATTGGCAAGGGAGCCTGGGAAATACAGCTTTTAGAAGTCAGGTCCTGTGATGGAGGACATGTCAAGGGAAGGGCAAGTGGACAATAACAGATATCCTCTTCTCCAAAAAATGTGCTTTTGTTGCTGCATGTATTCTGACGATCCACAAAATGTTTTTTAAACCAAAGTTTTGAAGACAAAGGATTCATGTGGAAATAACCTCAATGTTGATATGCAGAGAAACTGAGAATTTTATTGGTGCTAGAACTCAAATGGGAACCATCAAATAGCCTCAAAAACTTTTTAACACTAAACATGGAAGAAATAAAGAAGCACATTAATTGAAAAAAACTGGCTAAGGATTAGAAGAAATTAATAGCACTTATTTTCCCAATAATTTATTTCAGCTTTTCCATTCCACTGATTTCTGGGAGTTGGAGTAGATGAGTGAAAATTATACTCTCAGAATAAGTGTTTTTTTTTGTTTGTTTGTGTTTTTTTGTGTGTGCATGTGTGTGTGTGTGTTTTAAATAACATTTTTTAAAAAGAGTGGGCATTTACAATGTGTCAAGTATGCAAAACAAGTATGTAAACATTAGTTCGTTTACTTGTAAATTTTGTAAATGTATTTTTTATAAATTTGGTGAAAGAGGATTCACAGCCCACTTTACAGATGGTAAAATTCAGTCTTAGAGCCTTAAGTATCTTGCCTAAGATCATACATCTGGTAAATTCTAAAGCCAGAGTATAAATCAAAGTCTCAAAGACTATGGACTTTACGTGTTCAACATTAGCTCCAGTGAACATGCAAATAATTGGTAAATTATAATAGGATAGATATAATATTTTTAAAGTGAATTTAACATGTGTAAGGAGAGGTATCAGGCTTATTTTTCAGGCTCCACAACAGCCTCAGATTTCTTAATTTTTCATCAGAAAACTGACTTTTATAATCACAGATTCAGTACTTTGTTGAAAGACCCTCAAATTTTATATTTAAGATCATATTAGAAAAATAACTGTTTTTCCCCTAGCAACTAGAAATATGTTTAAAAGCACCAACAAACTTCTTGCTGAGACACACATTATCCATGTGAGAGCCTTGATATAAATCAATGGCAATATTTAAATTCATGTGATTATATTGAGTCCACAGCTTGCAGAGAAAAAACTGCTTTCTTATTTAATACCTATTGGAGGCTAGTTTAGTACAGGTTCCACAGATACTGTCAAAGTAACTACTTCACTAAAAAAATAAATAAATAAATAAAAATAAATTGTCTATAAACTAAGACAAAAGAAAGCATTATTTTGTTCATATACTATATTTGTTAAAAACAATGTTCTCATATACTTCAGGGAAACGAGCCTAACCACTATAAGTTATAAAGGTAAGAGTGATATTTCCCAATGGTAATCTTTCATAAAGTAGTTCCTTTCTTTTTGGGGATGGTCTTCAGTTGAACATATTGCAAAGTATTTTAATGCTCCAAATGTTATCCATACTAAGAATGATATATAAAGGCAACTTCCTGTCTCTGTTAAAAATTTCCTTCAGCAATCAAGAATTTGAAATGTTGATTCTTCTCTGGCTATTCAGTTTTTATTACTATCTTTCCTTTATTCATTAACAGATTTCAATTATATTTGTGATATTCTCCACTGTGACATATAGAAAAGAAATTGGTCTTTCATTTTGGCCTTCCCGCCTTTCTTAGCATAGTTTTATGATTACATAATAACTTTAGCTATCATTAACTTGTGTTTTGCGTGTACAAACTGCTATTTTGCTTACTCCTTCCCTAAGGTCGTTCATATATACTAAACATCTACATACTTTTAAAACAAGTCTAATAAATCCTTAAGGAAATCAAATTGGAACCAATACAGACAAATCACTAGTACAATTATGTAGGTGTGGTTTGTGTCTAACCTACAGTCATTATGTTAAATCATGATGTCTGGGACAGCTGGTTGAATTTATATATTAAACATAAATTTTCTAAGTGACGCTTTTCTTAATACACAATGATTTTACTTTTCTGAACTTCAAGTCTTATTTCATTCGAATGACTCAAATAACTATGCTAGAAACTCACAAAAATTTTCATCAAATTTAAGGTTTATGGAACATGTCACCTAAAAGATGTAAAAGCTATGTCATGCTCATTTCTTTTCTCATGCCTGCTATTTAAAATCAAAAGACTTATACTTGATAGAAATGGAGAGTAAAAGAATGGATGTGAACATATTAGAAATCCAAATCTGAACAAAAAGTTACTTTGTATTCCACTCCAGTGACGAGATCACTTTTTATTAAAGTATTATTGAGAGAGATCAATTTATTTCAGGATGTGAGCAATCTTTCTGTGAATACAGAATACAGAAAAATGTATGTCTTTTTTCTTTTAAATAATATTAATTCAGATGTTAGATTCCCTGCATTATTTTCCATATAATACTTCTCCAAGTTATTGAAATCCAATAGGAAAATGCAATATTGAAGTTGGAAAGCAGTGCATTGTAGATGGGTGGGGTGGGAGCCGAGGAAACATGGAAATATATGTAACAGAGCGGGCATTATTGCTGCTGCTGTCATTTTGCTTATTATTATTACTATTGCTATTATTATGCTTTTTGTTATCCCAACTGCCTTGTAAGGGTGATGCTTTTAAGTGGAGGGTACTTATTAAGCTAAACAACTGATTGTGTTTGGTGGTATAATCCTGAAGCTAGGAGTCAGAAGAGACAAATTGGTCAGCATAGCACAGGAAAAACAGAGGTAAAGAGAATGACCTACTTAGTGTAAAATGTGACTGCTTCTTATTTCTCCAAATCGGCTGTAAATTCTACTAAGCTCATGAAAACTTCTTAGGAACGAATCTACCGCAGAGGCTGCTGAGGGAGCTGCGCTTTGTGTCTGGACTGAATATAAAATATAGAGGCAGAGGGAGCCACGAAAACATAATTCCCTAGAAATGAGGACAATCATGGAAAATGCCATGGAATATCAAGGATTATGGCTTTGGAGGTTTTAAAAATCATAATTTTTCGAGAGTGCTTAAAGGAAGGGGGACATAGCTGATACCATAAGAGTTTCCAAGAGGTCTGGACCTTCCTTTAGCCCAGTGGTTCTCAACCTTCCTAATGCCGCGACCCTTTAATACAGTTCCTCATGTTGTGGTGACCCCCAACCATAAAATTATTTTCGTTGCTACTCCATAACTGTAATATTGCTACTGTTATGAATTGTAATGTAAATATCTGATATGCAGGATATATTTTCATTGTTACAAATTGAACATAATTAAAGCATAGTGATGAATCACAAAAACAATATGTAATTATATATGTGTTTTCTGATGGTCTTAGGCGACCCCTGTGAAAGGGTTGTTCGACCCCCAAAGGGGTCGTGACCCACAGGTTGAGAACCGCTGCTTTAGCCTGTGAGCATAGCATGCTTGTGCCTCCCGACTAGTAAGTAATCAATATGTTTGTTTAATAAATAGTCTTCCTTTAGTTCAAACTATATACTTATACTAATACGCTTCAAAGGTAAAGAATGAAAATGTCTTCCTTTTCCTTTTTTTCTGTCAATCTTTGGTATTTTTCTTCCCTTGTTGTGAGCCTGTAACAACATTGTGCCAAGTTACCTGGATGAAAAATAAAAAGTGCAGTCAATCATAGCTTTGCTATATTATAAATGAAAATAAGAATGGTTCGAAAGTACAAAGTATTGTTATTAAACAATCACCGACACAGTTCTTCTACCATGAGACTTATTTTTAATAATTTCTTCTTGCTGCTTTTCCAGTCATATGTCTCCTCTCCTGATGTCAATACTAAAAAGATCAGTCAGGCTGTTCAAATCAGTGGTGATTTAAAGCCATGGAGAAGAAGTGAAACCATGAAACGGAAACTGAAAACTCCGCACCCGCCCACTTAGGTTTCAGCTGCAAAGCTTCCAAGAAGAAAATCAACCGAGAAAAAGAGACAGAGAGAAATGGAAAAAGGAAGAAGATTGTCTACCGCGTGGTCTCTTGAATTAGACATGAAATATCCCCTTGATTCTATCAAAGTTCTGCTGTAAAATGATATTGTTCCCTGGTGCAGTTTTCTTCAATGAATCAGACTGTATAATCCTAAATGAAATCACACTGGGAAAAAGCAAAGGTTTAAAAACTTTATCATCTCACTAGAAAACCACTGGCTATCAACATTAAGACCCTGGTAATGTCTACCAAGATAAAGATGGCTTTACGCATTCTCTCTGCCAAATCTGTGGGCTTTCTAGTCTGTTAGAGCATACACCTCTTCAACATGAATTAGAATGAAATAATACCACGGGAAAGAATATTAACATTTCAGCAATGCAATTTCTTGGTCCAGATGGGAAACCACTTGAGCTTAAAATGTAATGAATAAAGAAAAAAAAAAGATTTAAAACTCTACATTTTATTCAATTCATAACCTCCATTTCCTGACATGTGCTTCCTTAGAATGTTTCCAAGTCCCAGGGTTTGCTCAAAAGATATATTTTGGTACAACTATGGGGTTATCCATTAATCCACTTGCAAATACATGGGTCACAGAACAGTGTGAAGTTGCTTCTTAGATCTTCTGCATGGAAGAAACAACACTCGGACTGCTCTTATCTCTCCTGAAGAACAAAGTCTTAGTCCTCCAACACAGCTGATTACCTAGCCTGTCGTTCAAGTTCTTCACAACGGTGATTTCACAAGCTCATGATCACCTGTTCAGTGTGCATTTTGCCTTGTTGTTTAGAATTCTTCCCTGTACACTTTAAATGATCGCACCTCAGCACGGGTTATAACCCCGATCCCATTCCTTAGGTGACTGGACATGCAGAAGAATCTCCTAGATTTAGAGATTGCCCAGACCCAGATCTGATTTTTCCAAGTGACTATCAACTTGGAAAAATATTTTTTTTGGAGATAATGAGATCGTTTGAGACTTAACAGAAAGTTGCCAAAATAGTATGGAAAGTTTCCCTATACACTTCACTTGGCTAACCTTGTGTTACTATCTTATATAACCATAGAATATTAATACAAACTAAGAAATTAACCTTGGTACTAATATACTAGTAGTAACTGAAGTACAGCATGTTTTGTGATTTCACCAGTTTTCCCATTAATGTTATTTTTCTGTTCTGTAATCTCATTCAAGATTCCACATTTCATTTAGGTGTCATCCTTCCTTATAGGCCTCCATTCTGGGACAGAATTTTAGTCCTGTCTTTCATAATCTTAATACATTTGATGTGAACTGGTTGGTTGTTTTGTAGAGGAGCCCTCAATTTGGGTTAGTCTGAGGTGGTTTGTGTCCTGATTATATTATACTTATGCTCAGGGCCTCACATCAGAGGGAAGATGATATCATTATCTACAATTGATCAAGTTGACCTTGATCACTTGGTTATGGGGATTTTAGCCATGATTCCTTACACAAAGTTACTACTTTCCCCGTGGCTATTACTCAATGCTTTGGGATAGGTAATTTGAGACTGCAAATATTCTGTTTCAGCTTAAATTTTAGCCCCTAATTTTAGCATTCATCAGTAGACCTTGCCTGCAGCAATTATTATTGGGATATTCTATTAGTGATTTTCTAGTTCCTTCATTCTTTCCATGTCATTAGTTCAAATTCTTCTATAAGAAAGTACAATCTCTTCTTATTTATTTGTGTATTTACTTCATTATGAACTCTTTGTTTTATTCTTTGTTATAAGTCAACATTATCATGATGTATATTATTGCTAAAGTATTCTTTGTGTATTGAAAGCCCTTTTAGGCTGTCCTCTATGTCCTTTGAAAATGGCCCCATCCTTTTATTCCTTCCTTCTCTGCTCTTCTTCCCTTCTGTTCTCTTTCATCTTTTATTTTCCCCTCCCATCCCATCTTCCTTTTGGCCCCTCCCTCCCTCTCTCCCTCCCTCCCTTCCTTCCTTCCTTCCTTCCTTCCTTCCTTCCCCATAAGAGGAGGAAAATAAGACATATAGAGAGATCCCAGGAGTATGTGCACACAGAGGAAAGATGATGTGAGGACAGAGTGAGAAGGTGGCCATCCACAAGCCAAGGAGAGAGGCCACAGAAGAAAACAAATCTGCCAACATCTTAATCTTGGACTCCTAGTCTCCAGAACTGTGAACAATTGTTGTCGATTAAGCTACCTATAGCCTGTGGTGTTTTGTGATGGCAACCCTGACAGGCTAATACATATGGGTTTTGACAGATGCATAGAATCATGTAGCCAACACCACAGTTCCACACAAAATAGTTCCATGACCTCAAATTTGTTTCATGCTGACCCTTTATAGTTAACCCCTCCTTGCAGCCTTAAACCCTCGACAACAACCAATCTGCTCTTCATCCCATAATTTCTTTTTGTTCCAAAGTGTGATAAAAGTAGAATCACACATTATGTAGCCTTCTGGGTCTGGCTTCTTTCACTTATGAAAATGAATTTAAAATTCTTCCATGTTCCTGCATGCACTAATAGTTTCTTCCTTTATATTGTTGAGTTGTGCTCCATTTCGCAAATGTATCACCATTTTATAATCCATTCTGTAGTTGAAAGACATCTTGATTACTTCCAATTTATAATCCAAAGACTAAATAAAGCTGCTATATAGAATCACATACAAATTTTTGTACGAACCTAAGTTTTTATTTCCTTTGAGTAGATACCTAGAAGTTGACTTGCTGGGCTATATGACACATAAATATTTAAATTTTAAAGAAATTGTTAAATTATTTTGTAAAGTGCCTGTACTATTTTGTATTTCTACAGGTAATGCCTAAAAATGCCACTCAATCCATGACCTTGTCAGCACTTACTGTTGACAAGTTTGTTTGTTTTTTCTTTTCTTTCCTTTTTATTATGTGCCGGTGTATTAGAGATATTCTATTCTTGAATGCCTTTTAATATCTGTGGCAATGTCCCCTCTTTTGGTCCTGATATTGTTAATTTGTGTCTTGTCCCTTTTTTCTTTGTCGGCCTGGCTGGAGGTTTTTAAATTTTATTCAGTCTTTCAAAGAATCAGCTTTCAGTTTCACTCATTTTTTTCTATTACTGTCCTGCTTTAATTTCATCGATTTCTGCTCTTCTCTCTATTATTTCCCTCTGCTTGCACTGGGTTTAGCTTGCTCTTTCTTCTCGTGAGTCTTAATGTGGAAGCTTACATTAATAATCTGAGACCTTTCTTCAGAAGTAGTTAATGTAAATTTCCTTCTAAGCACTGCTTAAGCTACAATCTATAAATTTATTGCTGTGCTTTCATTTTCATTTAGTTCAATATATTTTTAAATTTCTGTTGAAACTTCCTCTTTGACCCATGAGTTATTTAAAAGTGTACTGTTTAATTTTCAAACATTTGAGGCTTGACCAACTCCTTCTGTTATGATTTCTAGTTAAATTCCATTTCTCCTCTTTTAACTTCGTAGATGTTTATTTTATGGCCCAGAAACTGTCCTATCTCGACAAATGTTTCATCTGCAATTGAAAAGAATTTGAAATATGCTGTCTTGGGTGGAGTGTTTTATAAATGTTACACTGAATTGCTTTATAGTTTTGTCTAGGTCTTCTAGATCCTTATTGATTTACTGTTTAACTGTTCTATTGATTACTAAGAAAAGAGAGTTAAAATTGCTATTATTGTGGAGTACTCTATTTTTTCTTTCAGTTTTATGAGGGTTTTTTTGTGCCTCGTGTTTTTTGATGTTCTATTGTTGGTTGCATATACATTGAGGCTCTTATGTATTATTGGAGAATTGACCATTTTCATCGTGGAATATCTCTCTGTGATAATATTCCTTCTTCTAAAGATTACATTGTCTCATATTAACACAGCTACCCCAACTTCTTTTGCATTTGTATGGTATATCTTTCTGAATCTTTTTAACTAAGTGTAACTCTGATGGAACCAAAAAGAGTGCGAATTTGAAATTAATATGGCTCTGACTCATTGTAAAGTTAGGGGAGACACTGTTCTAGCTTATTACATCCTGGAGTAAAACTGCTCTTTTTATTAATCACACATTAATATACGTCTTCAAATTGATTTTCCTTAAATTAAAAAAAAACATTTCCAGTTACTTTGAAATAAAAATACATATTGATATTTTAAAAAGAAAGAAAAACATTTTCAGATGCTAAAGCTCAGTAATTCTGCACATATGAGAGAAAAGAACCAATTTATTTTGGCTTAATCTGGACTTAATTGTTATTTAAAAATAAGAAAGATGAGAGGAATACTTGTAATGGTAAAAAAAAAAGAGCTAAAAATGAGATAAGGGTGCTTTTAGAATTAGGGTAAGAAGATGCTACTCTGTCACATGAGACTAAGACTAAATTTCTAATAGCTTCTGAATCTCTATTCTACTGTCCTTAGAAAAAATTTAAGGTTTGGGATGAGTGAAAAAAATTTATCATTCTCAAGTATCCTCTCTTTTCTCTTTAGGGGAGTAAACATTGTTCAGATTATGTATTCTTTTTTTCCCCCAAAGAACATTTGTTTCCTATCTAATGGCATGCACTTTATTTAGTGCTAAGTACGCATAGTGGATAGAAGTTCCTAAAACAGCTCAGAGAACAGTATTCAGGGGAACATACATATAATTTATGTGATAAATGATATAATAGAGTGATGCACAACAAAGTTTAATAAGGCCAAAGAGAAGTGACATATTATGTTTAAGTGAGTGGATGCTGGAGTTAGCTCAGTTGGTTTGACTTTTTGGCTCAATCACTTACTAATTGTATGCCCTTCAGCAAGTTAATTAACCTCCTTGGTGTCCTCCCCTTCAGATGGAAATAATAGTAATATCACCCAATAGAAATGTGAAAACTCATTGTGTTAATATTAGACTGAATTAAATGAAATTGCCAAGAATCAAATCTTTAATAATAAATAAAAATGGCAATTTATATGGTTCAACCTCATGCATTATAACTCCTCAGCACAATGCTAAAATGTGGTACGTGTGCTTGATTGTGTCTCCCCCTATCCCCTCCCCAGAAAAATATATATTCAAGTTCTAATCCCTGTGCCTGTGGATGAGACCTTATTTGTAAATAGGCTCTTTGCAGTTGTAAATAATTAAGAGGAGGTCATACTCAAGTAGCATGGAAACCTAAAAGCAATGGCTGGTGTCTTTATGAGAGAATGGAGGAATATGTATATGGATATGGATACAGTGACACAGTCGAGACACAGGGAGGAAGATTTTGCGAAAGTGGAGGAGAGGTTGAAGTGATTCATCTATAAGCCTAGGAACGCCAGTTGCCAGCAACTACCAGAAGCTATAAAGAAGCAAGCAAGATTTTTCTTCTATAGCCTTCAGAGAGAATATGGCCCTGCTGACACCGTTATTTCAAACTCCTAGACATTGGAAATTAGTTTCTGTTGTTTGAAACCACCAAGTTCATAGTAATTTGTTACATCAGCCCTGAGAAATTAATAGAGATAGCAATTGCTTAGTAAATGTTATCTATAGGGGTTTTTTTAATGGAGATTTAAACATTTTTAAAGTATACTTGACATACAATATTATATTAGTTTCAGGTGTACAACATAGTGATTCTACATGTATATAACTTATGACTTATGATGTGATCAGCACAATAAGTCTAGTAACCATCTGTCACTATACAAAGTTATCACAATATTATTGACAACGTTCCTTGTGATATGCATATTAGCTAGATCACACAATTCTCATATTTAAATAACTCTGAAACTTTATTGTCAATAGCATAAGAAGTCCATCAAAGACTATTCATGTCTAGAATTACCTTTTCTATTACTTTTACCCATTCCAATCAAATTTGTACAAATAAATATTTCTTAATATATTTGTTTATATTTCCTTGACTTATTTAATTTATAACTGAAAGTTTGTACCTCTTATTCCTCTTTTACCTTTTTCATCCAAACCTCATCCCCACCCCTCTGATAACCATCAATTAGTTCTCTGTATCTATGAATCTGTTTCTGTTTCTGTTTGTTCATGTGTTTGTGTTTTTAATTTCACAAATAAGTGAAATCATACAGTATTTGCCTTTCTATGACTTATTTCAATTAAAATAAAACCTTATAGTTTCATTAATGTCACAAATGGCAAGATTTCATTCCTCTTATGGCTGAGTAAAATTCCACTGTGTATATATGCCACTTCTTGTTTATCCATTCATCTATAGATGGACACTTAGGCTGCTTCCATATCTTGGCTATTGTAAATGATGCTGCAATGAACATAGGGGTGCATATATCTTTTCAAATTAGTTTTTTTTCAGTTTTTGGATAAATTTCTAGATCATATGGTATTTCCACTTTTAATTTTTTGAGGAACTTCCATACTGTTTTCCATAGTGGCTGCACCAATTTACAATCCCACCAACAATGCACAAGGGCTTCCGCTTCTGTTTCTTCACATACTCACCAACATTTGTTATTAGCTGACTTTTTATAATAGCCATCTGACAGGTATGTGATAATATCTCATTGTTATTTTTTATCTGCATTTCCCTGATGATTAAGTAATGTCTTTTGGCCATATGTATATCTTCCTTGGAGAAGTATCTATTCAGGCCATCAAATAGGCATCTGAAGTTAGGTTGCGTAAGTTCTTTATTTGGTATTTTGATATTGAGTTATATAAGTTCTTTATATTAACCCCTTATCAGATATGTCATTTGCAAATATATCCTCCCTCAGTAGATTGTGTTGTTGTTTTTTTCATTTTGTTGATGATTTCCTCTGCTAGGTCAAAGGTTTTTTTTTTAGTTTGACTTACGTTTATCATTGAAACAGAGGGGAAATAATTCACTTTGTCAGAGGAGGAGGAGCAGCTAAAGACAGGCTTCAGTGGTGATTATTCAGAAAGAAAAAGGCAAGAGCAATCCAGATAAGGAAATGTCATAAAAAATGTATCAAGAAATAAATATATACTGTTACAGATTTTATTGTAATGGGTAGGAGGAATAGAGCAAAGCAATTCTAGGCATGAAGAGTCTTTGATGAACTTTTAATGCTATGTATTGGCAATACAGTTTCAGAGTCACTTTTTAAACATGAGAACTATGTGATCTCACTAATATTTCATAAATTTTACTCTGGCATCACTCTATGCATTATATGGGGGAGGAGGGACTTGAGCAGTTTATTGAAATTGCCATGGCTTAGGATCATGGTGTCCCAGAAAGAGAACAGGCAAAAAAGAAGAAACAGAACTATTTCAGGTGTAGAATTTATATAATTGCAGGCTATTTGGAAATACTTAGAGAAATAAAACTATGATTATTTCCAGATTTCTGGTGTGGGAGATGGGCAAACTGAAGTAACATTTACAGCAAGAGGATTCAAGAGAAATAATTTCTTTTAGTGAGAATAGAGACAAATTGAAGTTCGGGGAAAAGTTCAGGGAAAAATGTGTCTAGAATTTAGACATGTGAAGCTGAATAATTAAGGAAAGATCTTTATTGGAGTTTAGACTTTATTAGGTTTTAGATAAAAGTTGAAGATTTGATGGCAGATTCACCGACCTCGGTGATTGTGCAGGGAAAAAACAGAGAAGACTATATAGAAAAAGATAACTATCATGATTATTTAAAAGTTGAAATGAAAAATTATAGCTTGAGAATGGGATGATAATGAGATGGTAAAACCCAAAGGTTTGAGGTGATATCTCATTAGGTGGTGTTTTGTTTTTCTGTTTGTTTTTTGCTTTGCATTTCCCTGATGTTTAGTAATGTTGAGCATTGTTTCATGTCTATTGGCCATCTGTATACCTTCTTTGGAGAAATGTCTATTCAGGTCATCTAATAGGGAGAGATGCCCACTTTTTAACTGGATTTCTTTTTACGCTGAGTCATATGAGTTCTTTATATATTTTGGATAGTAACCTATGATCAGATGTGTTGTTTGCAAATGTCTTCTTCCTCAAAGAAGAAATTTCAAGGAGGGGGTTATATGATATTTTACAAAGTGGAAGTACTGTCAGGATGGGCTGAATTATGTTGTAGTGACAAACAAATCCAAACTCTTACTGACTTAACACAGCAAAGGTTGGTTTCTTTTTCATGTGTAATACAGATCATGGGATGGACAGAGATCATCAAAGTCTCTCAGGGACTAGACTTATAGAAGGCTCCATCTTGACACAGATGATCACTGAAGAAAGGGGAAGGGAATGTGGTGAATCATGTACTGGCTTTTAAAACTTTGACATATGTAAGTGACACTTTCCTTCCATTCACATGTCATTAAGCAACCAAGTCACAGCTCAATGTCAAACATGGCCATCACAAGCTTACCAAGAGGATGGAAAAGATCAATTTTACCATTTGCCCAGAGGAAAAACCAAATCTTTTTAGAAAAGTCCTAAGTAAGGGGATGTGAAGAGAGGGCAAAAGAGTTAGAAGAGTTACTCTAGGAACTAAGATACAGGGGTGATGGGGTACAAGCAAATACATTGCTGAGTGAAACTGAAGGGCGCGATGGGATGGGGAAAATGTTTTACTAAAAATCAGCACAACATGTTTATGTGATTTTCTCAGGCATTTTCAGTGTCTCTGTCAGAGGAAGAAATGATATGGGAAGTTGCATTGACACCAGTTTGTATTGATCCAGAAGAACAGTCAGTGAGGGAAGTAGATCTTCCTGTAAAAGGATAACAAGTTCTAGTTTGGTTGGAGAAGAAAATCAGTGCATTATAGGTCAGGTAAACTTGAAACATAGGGAGAGGTCAAGAAATTAGAGATCAAGATGACATTGGTTACAGGTTAAGAGCTTGTACAGGATCAAGAAAGTTACAAAACGTTTTGTAGTTTTGGTAGTTCAAACAGCAGGTCTGCCAAAGTCAATCAAAGGAATTAAAGAAAATAAATGACGTGGCTAGTTTCCTAGGACTTCTTGACTCCATTTAAGAAACTCCCCCTTCCTCAGACCTTGAATTCAGTTTTTGTTTAGGGTTGTACCACTAAAATGAATAACCCCAGACTCAAAAACTCAATTATGGTAGATCTTAACCAATATTTGGCAATTTAGATTCCCTTTGTTAGTGTTTGATCTAGGGTTGAGTATATGGTCCAGCTCAGGACAATTAGATGTAATAAGCATCAGCTAGAAAGAACCTAGAAAAAAAATTCTAGATGAATAGAAAAAGCTAATGAGAATCGGGCTTCTTTTTCCCTCCCATCCACTTTCTTTTTAGCCAAGGTTTTGTCTTGTGAGAACATGATGTTAGAGCTACATAATCCATTTTGAAACCATGATGAAAAAGTTTTTAAAAGTTCCAATTGACTTTTTTGATATTATTGAGTGGTTGGACTAAACATATACATCCAGATGTCATGTAATGTGAAATAATTAAATGTCTTTGATATTCACATCATTAAAAATTAGGTAGTCTCATAGAGTAAACAAACATATGTGAAATACTTCACTCAGTGAGAATTAATGACTCCTTCCTTTGTATTCTTTCAGTGTCTAATAATTTATTTAGCTATTTCTTAAGTTTCCTTCAGTATCATGTGTGTAGATGTGTGTATGTCTTTTGCTAGCCAGATTGCAAACTTTTTTTAACCATTTCTTGCTTATCTACAAAGCAGTTTCTCTCCCAGTCAGGAATCTGTCCCATTTCATGAAATGATCCCTCATCTACCAGTATCTACAACCCAAAAACATTCAAATCATTCTGGTTTACTGTTTCCCTCCTATTCACATCCAATTCATCAACAAGACTGTCAGTTCTGTCTCTAAATTATATCTAAACTCTATGTCCACTATCATCCAGTACAAGCCATCATCATCTCTGGCCTTGGTCATGGGCGATCGAATCCTAAAAACTATGAGGTCTCAACTACCTGCCAAATCCTTCTCAAGGCAGTCAGAATGTTCCATGAAGTTAAGTCTCATATACCAGCCTCTTGCTAAAATCTTTGTGATAGATATCCATTGTATTCTTGTCTCAATCATAGGCTCTGACATTCTAGTTCCTGACTCTCTCTCTCACCATATTCTATACCCTCCAGCCACACTAGCCTCCTTTTAGTTCCTCAAACCACAGAGCTTTTTCCTGTCATAGTGAGTTTGAACTTGTTCTTTCTTCTGCCTGAACCACTTTCCCCAATGGCTCCTCAAATAAGCTGTCTCCTCATTACAGAGGCCTCACCTCAAGTGACACCTTTTCAGAAGCTACTTGATCAGTCCATGAATAATAGGAATTCCCTATTCCTGTCCCCTCTCACCACCACTTCACCTTGTTTATTTCCTGTG
The DNA here is from genome assembly GCF_000412655.1 of Myotis brandtii. NCBI lineage: Eukaryota > Metazoa > Chordata > Mammalia > Chiroptera > Vespertilionidae > Myotis > Myotis brandtii. The sequence goes on along the minus strand of NW_005353916.1, from coordinate 1,100,032 downwards.
TAGATCTACATGCAGATGGTCTAAGACAGATGGTCTTGTTTTCTTCTGACTTCTTTTTTTTGGTTGTTTATCTGTCTCACCCAAGTCTAGAACGTAAGCTCCATGAGATCAGGGACTTTTCCTGTCTGGTGCGTAATACTGTATCACAGTATTTAAAACAGTGTATAATAACTGCTTACAGAATATTAGTTGAATGAATAAAACTTTGTGTACTCTTTTTCCTTCTTACTCACTCCAGTGCTTAACACAGAGGCATATTTCATGGCTACTCAATAAATATCTCATTTGTTCAAGATATGTTTGTTAAACATTTAATATGTAAAACTTCATGTGAGGCACTGAGGACATACTGGTGAAGAAGGAGGAGAAATAAAATCCTATTTTCCTCCCAAATGTAATGTAAAATATTCAGTAAAATACTTTTTGCTTACCCTCTGTAAGCGGAAGAACCATGACTTCTGATTTACAAAGTGTGAATACAGTTCAAGCCTTAATTTTTATGCTTTAAATGCACATACTTCCTTTCTGTCAATGTCAAATGAATCACTACATTTTCAACACTTGATAATCTTTATTATCGTGAAATATCCTGCAATTAACAAAAATATTTAGACAACATTCTATGTAGAATCATAATATAAAGTATTCTCTGTTTTAAAGTGAAATATTGCCTAAGGCTAGTTCTTACCAGGAGTTCTGGCTTCCACATTACATATGCATTAATAGTTTGTCTGAACTCGACAACAATTTTTAATTTTTCCTTGGCAATACAAGCGTTTCTCTTACATTCATGAATCTCAATGATCTTTTCTAGCTGCTGATGTCAAGTCCACAGCTTCTCATCTCTTTTTAACACTGCTTTTTGTCACAACTCCTATTAACTCCTTACTTCCCAGAGAGTGGTTTCTTTCTGCTAACTGCTTTTCTTTCAACTACATTTCTTGTGGTAACATTGGATAATAACATTATATAGGTTCCAAGCGTATGTCACAACTCCTATTAACTCCTTACTTCCCAGAGAGTTGTTTCTTTCTGCTAACTGCTTTTTCTTTTAACTACATTTCTTGTGGTAACACTGGATAATAACATTATATAGGTTCCAAGCGTGCAATTCTATGATACATCACCTGTGTACTGCAGTGTGTGCCCACCACCCAAAGTCAAATCTTCCCTCACCACATATTTGACCCCCCTTTTTAATAAAGATTAAATCATTGGAGAAAATCAGGAACTGGATATGAAACAAGAAATGGTTCTGATTTGGCTTCAAATAATCCAATGATTGAGATATGACTGTAAATAGTAGGAGAAAACACAATGAACATTCAAAATAAAAAGGGGGGATCTCATTTTATTATTCTTACACCTCAGCTTTAGTATATCCACAGTTTAGTACATACAAAAAAGTTGATAGTATTGAGTCAAAAGTTTTAGCTGTAAGTAAATTCAGAAGATTCTTGAAGAGTCAAATGATTTATATCAAAAGGTGGAGAGATATTTGGGTTGTGCATAACTAAAGTAAAAAATTTAATTATAATGTAAAAATCAAAAGGATAGCATATTCATAAAGGTGATGAGTAATGAAAACGTGGAAGATGTATAATGTAAAAATAAAATGATCACAGCCTTGGACAGGTTGCTCAGTTGGTTGGAGCATCCTTCCTTATACCAAAAAGATTGCAGGGTTGATCCCCCATCAGGATGTGTATGGAAGGCAACTGATTAATATTGATTGATGTTTCTCTCTCACATTGATGCTTCTCTCTCTCTTTCTCTACCTCCCTCTCTTTCCAAAATCAATTTTAAAAAACACCACATCCTTAGATGAGGATTAAAAACAATGATAATAATCACAGCTCTCCAAAAGGAATCAGAGCAGATATGGGGGTCACTGGTTATTCTGAAGATTTGCAAACTGTGGGAGAGAAAGTTGGAACGCTACAGACCTACGCATAATATACAGTAGTTTCAAAGGCCAGGTTAGGTTTCAAAGGCTGTGAGTCAAAGAGCTTCAGAAGACCAGAGGGGAGCTTGTCTAGAGCTTGACCAAGACCAGAGGTTAGGTAAGTGAGTTTAACAGTGGCATTGAGGATAAACAAGTTTCAGATAGTTGTGGAGTGTAATTTTGGGAAAAGAATAAAGCAATTACACATTTTTTTTTCAAACTAAATAATTTAAAGTTGTAGGAAAGACAATAGAGTAAGATGCTAGATTTAGATTCAGTCTTGAGTTTTATTAGTAAACTCCTCTAATCCTTCAAGACCCAGCTCAAATATGTTGGCTCCTCAGAAATTTTTTCTGATGGCTTGGACTGTTGCTCCTGAATCTTTAACCATATGTCCATTGTAGAATTTACATCATTGCATTTCCCATGTGACTTTGCAGTACTTCCCACTAGTATGGAGGGGGCATGTTTCCTTGCCCAATCATCCTTGACCTTGGTCATTAGACATCACTTGATCAATGGACTGTTAGGGTGGATGGGACATGAGCAGCCTCTTTAAATGTGCCTTGTGTGATTCGGGTTTGCTTATTGCATGGCTATTATTTGCCATGAGAAAAGCGAGGCTGAGTAATTATTACCCTTCATCCAGGCACATGGGGCAGACCTGATCATGAGAGGAAGCTTGGAGTCCAGTCTGGCCCAGACATAGCAAGCCAAACTCTATTGAATCACAACTGACCTACAGAAGTGTGAGGATGAAAGTGAGTGTTTGCTGTTGTAAGCCACTGAAATTTTGAAATTGGTTATTATTAAAAAAATGATGACTTCACCTATTTCAACACTCTCACATACATAAGTTTTGATTCTCTGTATGGATTCATGTGGTATTCTGAATCTATATCTATTACAGTATCTCCTAATTGGTAAATTCCTGTTCAAACATCTATCTCTCCTCAAACACTGTAGGCAATTTTACTATCCAGACATATCTTATTGGTGTTTTTATTTTACTGTGCTCAAAGTAACTAGTTCAAAGTAACCAGTACAGAGCTGCTTTTTACATGTGAATGTTCAAAGGAAAGGGTATCAGACATATGTGTAAGACAAATCCAGTCTAAGATATTTTGAAACATCCATAACTTATCCACCACATATTGTTTTATTTCAGGCTTTTAGAAATCTCTGGTTTAAAGACAGAAAGTTATGGAAAAGAGTTAAATAAACTATGTGGCATTACAAAATAATATTAGCATGACATTCATAAAGTTAGTACTGTCAGTTTAAATGCTAAGTCAATCCTAACTCATTCTCATTTATGGGAGCCTATTAAAAAGCTAACGGTTACTCTTTTCTGGCTCTATTTTTGCATTACATATTTTTTATGTTGCTGAGTAAATTCTATTTAGACATTAGTTTTTGCTCATATAAACTATTTTTGAATAGATAAAAAGCAATGAAAGCAGTTCCCAACTCAGAAGCTTAAATTATCCACACAACTAAATAGCTGTGGCTATAAATACATGTTAGGATGAAAATGTGGAATTTGTCTGTACCATTTAGGAAATCAATTTTATACTGAGTCCTGAATGTATGGTGTCAAAGCATAATAAAATTTGATTTATAACTAAGTGAATAAACTGTAAGTCATAAAACTCCTAAGCCCCAAATTGTCAAACAGAGTAATTTCTAGTTTTAAACATGAGTCCATTAGGCTATCAGATACCACTCCTATTTTGTTAGCATTATAAGACAGAGTAATATTTATTTACATAGGACAGTTCAAATACACTATCCAATGAGCGATGCTTACTTTTTGTTAAATGGCAGTAGACACTGTGCTACACGGCCCAGATGGCCCCTGCAGGACTGCAGCAATTTTCTCTGGGAGTTGCCCTCAACTGAAGAGGACCTTCTCATTCAAGATTACATCCGCCTTCCCTGTGGCAGCCTGCAGTCAATGACCAGGTGATGTGGGATATAAAACTGGGCCCATAGCCCCAAACTAGGGCAAGTGTAAAGGGCCATCTCAGCTTGCTGTGGGGTCATCTGGAGACCTCCATTGAGATTGCACCGGAGCTCAACCTTTCCCTCTGCCCAAGAGAGTGGTGCCCTTTTCACTCCCCTAAGTTTGTTGGTCCCAAGAACTCTTCCTCATACACTCCCTTCACATTAATCTCTATCTACGAGACTCCTTCCTGGAAACCTGGCCGATAACACTTATGATAAATAATAAATGCAACTTGATAACATTAATTGAATTGAATTGAGTCTACCTTAATTGAACCAGCAGTTAGGGGAAACACTATGATAAAATGGTGGAGTCTTGCCCTCCAGGAGCATGTAGCTCTAGTGAAGAAACAGAGATGTAAACACATAATTATCATCTCGCGAGGCAAGCCCTGGAAAAGAGATGAACGGATCTCTGCATTTTTAATTGTTTCCTGTGGAAGGGCTACTGGCTGCTCCGTATATTCCCTGTAGCCCTCACAGTTAGTCAGAGCCATAGCACAAGTTCTGGCTAATAGACTGGAGGCAGAAATGACACATTCCAGGTCTCAGCAGAAGCATTTTTTGAACCGCAGGTCTGTTCCTCACCTCTCTCATTTTCTGTTATGGCAAACTGGAAGCCCCAAGTTGAGATTTTGGCATAATGAAATAGAAGTCTCATCTTTGGAGTCACCAGATCTGCCTCGTAGTGGCCTTTGTATAGAAATGGGGCATCTGATGTGTAAAGTCCCAAGATCAGCGGGGTTGATAGTATAGTAGCATAACTTTGCCCACTCTCAATAACATCTGGCTGATAACCTATACCCATTTTGGCGAGGAAGTAAGAATATAAGACATACCCTGTAGCTATGACATTTAAGCTGAGCACCGAGTGATTGATAATTGGTTTTTCTCTGCAGAGAAGAGAATTGGTCTTTTTTAAGGAAGAGGAAATACACCAAAGAGCTAATCAGACCTGGTTGGTCAGGAAATACTCAGTTGTCATATGTTATTTATAGTTTAAACTCTTAACCCAGGCGAGGGGGCTTTCATCTGTCGAAATGATAGAACTGCATGCCATTTTTTGAGTGGAGGCACACTTTTGTGGGAAGAGTGTCCCAGAGATGTTTAGAGCACAGTTTAGGTGAGATGCAAATGTGAAAGATGGGGGTAGGGGAGAGAAAAATTGATTGAAATGAGGCCAGAGAGCTGGAATTTATACAAGATTTCACGTGTCCACTAAAGGAGTGTCGATTTATTTTAACCTAGGCAATTTATTAAAGTAAAGGTAGTACTATGCCATTTCATCGTGCCCAGTTCATTTTCTTAATTTACTGATGAGTCAAAGGCAGGAACAATATCTCCCATGACTCTTAGGATAAAGTCTAATCTCTTTAACTTGGACCTTGAGGCTCTCCGGAACCTGGGTGTTGCTAATTTCTCCAATTACAGTAGTTGGTGTCTGAGCCTTGAAAAGGGGCTGTGTGAATTTGAACCCTTGCTCTACCAGTGGGTCATTATCATCATCTATAAAATAAAAATACTACTTATTCAGAAGGTTTACAGGGTAGATTACCCAAATAAATCCATGTGAACTATTTATATATTTTTAAAGGTTCTTGACAAATAGCACAAGCTCAGAAATCTCAAGTGTTTTGTGTGCCTCCTCACCTCACCACCCACACTCCGGAATAATGCCTATTTAACCTTCAATTAATAGAGTAGATGTTAACTTTTTTTCTGAGAAGGATGCAGTGGTCCTCCAAAACTCAGTTAAGTTATTGCCCAGGCCCTTCCGCAATATCTTGGACTTTTGAATAGACTGTCCTAAAATTTAATCATATCATTACTTATGTGTATCTGTACACAGAGTCCTGATTATACTCTGAGAAGTAGAATATTGTTGAAGAATTTTTAGTAGCAGAACGACATGATACACATGTCTAAAGAATCACTCTAGCTGCTGTGTTGTGAATAGATTCCTTGGGAGCAAGTCTCTAGACCTGCTATGACCTGCTGGAAAGTAATGGCAAAGGTTTAGGTGAGAGATGGCAGAGGCTTGGCCTGGGGTAGCAGCAGCGTCATTGTGATATATTTTGAAAGTGAAGTCTCCCCTGTGGCAGTTTTCTGATGAATTGGATATGGTTTGTCAGAGAAAGTAGAGTCCAAAATTATGCCAATTTTTTGTTTCAGGCATCTGGAAGGAAGGAGTTGTCATCTACTGAGAAATGGAAGACTATGGTAGAACATATTTTGTGGGGAGGGATAAAATAAAACAAACTAAAAAAAATCCAAGTTCAGTTATAGAATGTTGGATTTGGGACATCTATCAGACATCCATTTGGAGATGATGGGGAGTCAGTTGGATATGTGAGAATGGATTTCAATAGAGAATTAGCTGGGAAATGTAAATTTGAAAGTTGTCAGCATATAGATGGTTTTGACAGCTTTAAGGCCAGATGAGAGTCCCAGGGCCATGAGTGGAGAAGAGGAGAGGAACAATGCCCAAACTTGCAGATCTCTGACATTTAAGGAGTCAGAGAATCAGAAAATGATCTAGCAAAAGAGACTGGATTTGAGCAATAATCAAAGGGGAAAGAAAAACTGAGAGGCTACGGTGGTCTAAAAAACAAGTATAGAGAGAATTCTGAGGAAGAATTTATTTTTAGTTCATTTTTTAAGAAGGGAGAATAACAGCATGTTTGCATGCTGATGGGAATGGCCCAGTGGAGAGCAAGCTTTGAGGATGCCTGGAGGGAAGATAGGAATGCTTCTGTGCTGGGCAAGAGGAGGCAAGAAGGGGGAGGACTGGATCACACACAGGTGAAATGAGTGGATTTAGACAGGAGTCTGGATAGCTCACCGCTGGGCATGGTTAGGAAAGCCAAATCTGGGGACGGGAGGCTGGTAGATGTTGGAGGAATTTGTGAAAGTTTCCCTCCTTACTTCTTTTAGTTTCTCAGTAGCAATAGGATCCAAGGTCATCAGGTGGGCCTCAGTTTCCCCATATGTAAAACAAATATTACATTTAGCATCCCATATAATAAAAGGGTAACATGCAAATCGACCCAACAGCAGAACAACCGGTCGCTATGACGGGCACTGACCACCAGGGGGCAGACACTCAATGCAGGAGCTGCCCCTGGTAGTCAGTGCGCTCCCACAGGGGGAGCACTGCTCAGCCACAAGTTGGGCTGATGGCTGGCAAGTGCAGCGGAGGTGGCGGGAGCCTCTCCTGCCTCTGCAGCAGTGCTAAGGATGTCCGACTGAGGCTTAGGCCCGCTCCCCATGGAGAGCAAGCTTAAGCCGCAGTCAGACATCTCCCGAGGGCTCCCGGACTGCTAAAGGATGCAGGCCAGGCTGAGGGGACCCCGCCCCCGAGTACACGACTGTCGTGCACCGGGCCTCTATTATTTCCATGATTCTGTAAGTGGGTAGTAATTTCAAAAGCACACACTCAAAAAAATGCAAGAGATGACTATCAGCTCTGCATATTCAGTAAGTAGGAGAGAGCTTATAAGGCACAATTATTGCTTTTGTTATATTATCCCATATTTTATTATATTTTGCTTGTGTGACATCCTCATGGTTTCTGGCACATTTATAATTTTTAACAAGTGAAGACACTGTCTTGGAGATTGACATAGCCCATCTGCTTTAAAACAGCTTATGTTACAAAATGCCATATTTTCTCCTAACAACTTCTTGCACTGAAGCAGATAAAAAATAACAAGTTGGTATTAAGAAATGGTTTTTTGGAGTAGTCACCTATGCAGGACCATGAGAAGCATTCCTTTAAACAAAATTAAAAAGTTGATTAGTTCCGGTTTTCTCCCCTAATGTAGCATCATTCCTGCCTAACTAGTAATGCATTCCTATTTTGCCTTTTATGATGAGCTAAAAAGTTAATGTATAGTAACACAGAAAGTAAAATACATCAACTTCTGTTCCAAGAGGATATGCTTTTCATATCAAATTCAGTTTTTCTAGACTGAGGCTTTGATTGTGGACTGAAGCAATTAGAAATAAATATAAGGTTTTCTAAAATTACTGTGCAGGTACCATGTCTGAGGAAAAAGGGTGCTACTTTAAAATGTAGTAGGTTTTCATTCATGTTTAAGTTTTGAAATTACAGTGTTTTGAATCTTTTGTTAAGAGTCTCACCACTTCTATACAGATGAACTGTGTGCATTTCAATGTAAAGGAATGGTGTGAGCAATTTCACTCCATTACTCCCAATTCTAATATATACATAGTGTCCATGCCAATGCTACTAACAACAACAACAACAAAATAATAATAATAATAATAATAATAATAAAACAAATTTAAAAAAACACAAACAAATAGGAAAAGAACAAAGTCTTCTAATTCGTATAATGGGCTTGAGTGAGATGGTAGCTTTCGTCTCATGGATCAATGTACTAAGGGATTTAAAAAATTTTTAGAAAACCCAGAAATATACAGTATGTCAACAACACATGCCTTTTCATTACACAGAGAGTGTCTTATCTATATCGAATTACAAAGAAAACTCATTCACATTGCATATTTACTATCAATAGGTCACCTTTTCTATGTTGCTAAGTCTAAGTATCTTTTTCACAAGAATGTAAGAAAACAGAAGCACAGTAAAGTTGAGACTTTCAATTTTTTCAAAACCAATTTGTGATACTTCTATAAATAATATCAACTGAATTTTCTCAGGTCAAATGCTACAATATGATATATGAAAGGAGCTAAGTAGATTGAATGCCTGCATTTGGATAGAGTACTGTATATAGATTCATACAATGTAATCTGCAAAGGCATTTTAATAAGTGTTGGGTGGAGTTTTTAGTTACTCTAAAGCTTAATATGCAAACATGTATTCTGACAGATAAATAAAAAGTAGATAGATGATTACCCATATTATCTCTCAATCTCATTATGTATTTTTTCCATGAAAATATGTCAACTATTTGAATTCATAGCACTTTTGCCTTTGTTCCTTCTTATCAAAATTACATTCTCCCTTATAATTTGTAAACTGAAGCATGTATTGTAATTTACTTTAAACAGAATGATTCAAAATTTGCTGCAAATAATTTCAGCTACCACGTAAAACATGCAAGTGTATCTGATCACAAGAACAACAAAAAACGATACTAGAAAGCTGGTCTAGGAAAATATTTATTTCAATGACTTTCCTACTAACCAGATCATTTTTTGAAATACTTTTTTTGTTTAACAAATCAATAGTTATGACAAATGTTTCACACCATATTAAATAAGTTGTATTTTTATGAACACACACACACACACACACACAAAGTTATAAAAAGGAAGATCTGTTTAAGTCTATGCCTTTAAATTGCCTGTTTAAATTGGATTCCTTTGAGCATGGCTATCAAAAACCAGTCTGTCTCTTAAATCCCTCAAGACAGCATTTGCTTTACTTGGAAACAGGTAATCTTGTAAGTTCCTGGCAGTGGTGTTTCTATATGATATAAAATCATCTGTTTTAAGTGGAAAAAAAATGTAGTGATGATGTCAAACTATTCCTACACTTGATTCATCTAATCACTATTTTATTTTTAGATTTATTTATTCAACCAACATTTCCTGAGTGATTATTATTCCTGAGGGGAACAAAACAGATAAAATTCTGCCTCATGGAAGCTACGTGAAGGAAGAGAAGTCAGCACAAAGTTTAAACATCAGAATCATTTATAATTGCAACTGACATTAATCAAAATACTAATTAATATATAAATGGTAAGGAAGACAACTAGCAAAATCACAAATCATTGCTTTGCATACACCAACACAGAAAGCTAATGATTTGGTTGATGGGTATAGTTTACTTTTCTTAGCACATGCGAATATTTTCTGAGTAAGGCTTCCTTTTTCAAAAATATTTTTTATTTATTTTTAGAGAGAAAGGGGGGCATAGAGAGATAGAAACATCCATCAGCTGCCTTCTGCATGGCCCTACTGGGGAACAAGCATGCAACGCAGGCATGTGCCCTGACCAGAATTGAACCGTGACTCAACCATTGAGCCACACCAGCTAGGACAGGTTTCCTTTTAAAAATGGTATATATAAGTACTTTTAAAACTAAAAGATACAAAGAACTTTGACATCTCAACAATAAGTAAACATATAGCCCAGACTGAAAAATGGGCAATTTATTTAACAGACATTTCACCAGAGAAGATACATAGATGGCAAATAAAAGCAGACGAAAGATATTTAATATTTCTGTCTTTAGTAATGCAAATATAAACAACAATAAGATGAGATAGCACCACACACCTATTGAAATGGCTAAAATATAAGAACACGTGACTGTACTAACTGCTGGTGAGGAGACAAACTCTTTCATTGTTGGAAATGCAAAAGGTTGCAGCCACTTTGGAAGACAGGCATTTCTTACAAAGCTGAACATAGTCTTACTGCATGATCTGGCAACCGCAATCTTAGGTATTTATCCAAGTATTTTGAAAGTTTATGTTCACACAAAGACCTGCATGTGAATATTTAGAACAGCTTAACTAAAAACAACCAAGATGTTTTTGAATAGATGAATGGATAAACATATATTCTGACAATGGAATATCTTTTCTGTGATAAAGAAAGGAATAAGCTATCAAGTCATTTAAAAATATGGATACAGACTGGCCAGCGTGGCTCAGAGGTTGAACGTTGACCCATGGATCAGGAGGTCATGGTTGGATTCCCAGTCAGGGCATTTGCCCAGGTTGTAGGCTTGATCCCCAGTTTGGGGCATGCAGGAGGCAGTCGATCAGTGAGTCTCTCTCATCATTAATGTTTCTCTCTCTCTCTCTCTCCCTCTTCCTTCATCTCGGAAATCAATAAAAATTCTCTCTCTCTCTCCCTTCATCTCTGAAATCAATAAACTTTTTTAAAAAGATATGGATACATCTTAAATGAAAGTATGTACTTCAGATATGACCTGATGAAAATGACATTTACCTCTGTGGTTTTCCTTCCCAAATCCCATAACTCTAATATGAACATAAAGAAATCAGACCAATTCCAACAGAGGGTTCCCTAGCAAAATACCTGAACAGAAATTCTCCTAATTGTCTGGGCCAGTGGTCGGCAAACTGCGGCTTGCGAACCACATGCGGCTCTGTGGCCCCTTGAGTGTGGCTCTTCCACAAAATACCATGTGCGGGCGCGCATGTACAGTGTGATTGAAACTTCGTGGCCCATGCACAGAAGTCGGTATTTTGTGGAAGAGCCACACTCAAGGGGCCAAAGAGCTGCATTTGGCTCATAAGCCGCAGTTTGCCGACCACTGGTGGGCTATCAAAAACAAAGGAAGTCTGATTAATAGTCATAGCCAAGAGGAGCCGAAGCATACATGACAAATAAATGTGAAGTAATATTTTGGATAGCATCCTGGGACAGAAAAGGAACATTAGGTAAAAACTAAGGAAATCGGAGTAAAGTATAGTCTTCAGTTAACAATAATGAAAAAAGTTTTCTCTGTTTTCAACAGACTCCACTCCACCCTTCCCACTGTCATCACTCTCATGCTCAGGGAACACAAACAGCTGTATAATCACAGATATCAGAACTCCTAGGGAATTCAGATTTCTCAGGAAATTGCTTATTCTTCAAAAGATGAAATCTTCCTAAAATCAGATCCTCTACCTTTCAAACAGTACATATGCAACCTGACTTAATCTGTTCTTGATGGCTTGGAATATTTAGAAATACCAGTTTTGGGATGACTTACAGGATATTTTGAGGGTCCATTGTCCTAACTCCACCTATTGAAGACAGAGATAGCATCCCCTCTCCCACCTGCGCCCCTTTTTTTAAAGAATTGATACATAAACAAAGTACTCTTCTCTTTTGTGAGCATTGAATCTGGCCTGTTATGAGTAGGCCATGGTCTCACTTGTATTTGGTTTTGTATTATGAGTCCTTCTCAATCTTTGTCTGGCTCTGTATGTAAGTAACTGGCCTGACCCGAGAATTCCTATGATACTGCATCTTGTAACTGCTCCTCACCTCTGCCTGCTGGAATCTTGGCAAGGGACAGACCCTTAGGATACAACTATGGGCGCGTTGGTACTCCCAATCCCCATATGTCATGGGAAAGGTATCACTGATGACGATGCCTGGGCTGCTTTCCTTTATGAAAGGATCTCCCTTAAGGTAACCAGATGGCATGGTTCCTGCTCAAATACTTCTTATGAGAAAGGCATTTAGTGATGACTTTATAAAAAATAACATCTCTTAGTGGCTGTCTAACCCTTTTCCCTGATTTATTTGTTATAGCGCTTGTCACCACCATATTACATGATTATTTATTTACTTGTTTATTGTCTGTCTTCCCCATTAATAAAGGCAGGCACCATGCCTTTTTGGTTTCTTGTTCTAAATCCCATGCTTACAACACTGCCCACTCATTGAATATTTAAAAATTAAACTTTCTAGGGTCAGAGTATTCCAGTGTGCTTCCAAAAATATTTTGGAAGTCTCTTTGCTTTGTCTAATCAACTTCCTCTACTCTGACAGTAGTTACAACAGCTATTGATAAATTACACTTAAATAAACCCTGATTCAGGGTCAGTGATGATCTCAGATAAGGAAGTATCTGAACTGTGTGTATGGACTTTATGACATCAATGTTGCCACTCAAAGGCCTTAAATACTTCTTAGCCACATTCTGCAGGTTTTATGTGAAGTGTCCAAATTGTTATGCTATGACTAGAAGAATAATTAACTGTTACTATGATTTATTCTGAAAACATGCATGGTACAGGAAGTATTCATGGAAGGGAAAAATACAGTACATTGAAAAGCCAAATATATGCTATTTTAAAAAAGTAAGTATTCTTTTAAAAAATTAGATGATCTATGTTTCTCTTCTTTAGAGAGTATAATCAAGAGAGAATTATATTAATATTGACAAATGTCACTAATTTCATCTCCCCAAAACATTTCAAATCATGAGTAATAAGTTCACATCCATAGCAACCACAAGATAAGAAATTTTTCTTGAGGCCACATAACCCCCATATAACAATAATTTTAACATGCTAAACTGTCACTCAATTTTGAGTAGTGCAAAATGCATTTCCCTTTGGCAATAGCAATTATTTTCATTAATAGCCAAGGCTGATCATTGTAAATTTTCTTTATCCTTTTATACAGTAATGTGCAGCCCAAGGAAGTATCACAAGGTCAAAATGAATATAAAAACCCATCTTTACTCAAACACATTAACAAAGACAGCAGAAACATTCTGTGCATAGCCCAACAATGAAACACACCAAAATGTCAGAACTGCATTAAATATGTGAGAGTCCCAGTTGTTCTTCACACAAATCACATGTGCAACAAAAGAAATAAAATTATTTTTAGCTTCTTCACACACCTACTGATCTCACAAAATTTAAATATTCAGGGGGTTTGAACTCCCAGTTTTATTCCCCCCTCTTCTTTGGCACCCTTAGTTTAAAGATTGTTTCTATCACTTTTTTTTTTTTCATTTTGGAAGGGCCTTCTTTTGGCCATTCTCATGAATCCTACTGTATTTTCATGAAAGTGGGTCATATCAATACTGAATGTTTCCAAAGTTGAACTTCTCCCAGGTCTACTGTTTCTTTCTATTTATAATGGAAAGACAACAATAAACGAATCAAATGTGCCCAGGCATCCTCTTTTAGTACTGTGGGGATGAAGTGGCCATGTGTAAGTTAGTTAATTACTTACAGGAGTCGTCTTCATATACTCAAATTCAGAATGTGGGTCTGATGAAGTCAATGGATGCTTTTAAACATACCAGCATTGTGAATTCCAGTTCATGCACCTAAAAAAAAATGTAGAAAATGAGAAGTGGCCATACAAAATGTGTATCAGCACAAAAATATGAAATTTACATAATGAAGGTTAAGAGCTGAAGCAGAAAAACACTAAAAACGTATTTACTTTTTTTATAGGATTTGTTGCCCACTGTCACAGAAGTGGTTAACTGTCGACAAATTTATTTGTTTATTAACAATGGAAGGTGCTCAGAAGTATTAGGAATCTCTTTTTGGTCATGAGTTGTAAGAAGCAGCTGGACCGTGCATTTTGTGGCCATATATAAAAGATGATAAAGTCCTATGGGGTGATGGAATTGCAATACAGATAGCCCTGGAATCCCCTGAACTGCCATGGGGAGAACTGACAGCCAGCTAGGAAAGTCTTCAGTGGATGGTTACTGGACGCAAAAATATACTTCCACTATTTTAAGCAATTGTAATTTGGTGGTTTGTTTCTTATAGCTTCTAGCGGTAACCCTCCTCTCCATATAGTTTAGAATTTTATGCCTGTTACACCATGTTTAGGTCTCAGTTCTTCAAAGCAGAATCATCTGACAATTCCAAGCTCTACTGATTTTTCCTTTCTCTGACTTCTCGTGTGTGTTGTCTATACTGTATACCAGGGTGTTCTCAACCCTGGAAGCATATTGAAATAACCTTGAGGAATTTTTACAAAAACATTTAAGCCCTACAAGAACTTATAGTTCAGTTTCTCTGATGGTGAAACCTAGAAATATGCATTTTTAAAAATTCCCCAGATGATACTAATGTACCCAGATTTGGAAACTTCAGGCATATGTGAAACTTAAAGGCATTTATATTTCATTGTTTATGTTTTTCCTAATATTGCTTAGGAGAATCAACAATTTTAAATGAACAAATCTTTACTCTTATTCACCCATGTGCACAGGTACAAGAAGCTGCCCATGGGTGAAACAGCTCATTCTCAAACCAATATTGCAGAGCTCTTGAGATGACCACCTGCCTGTGCAATGCACCTCTCCTAGAGTTTCCAAAGATTCTCAGTACCTCATTTTAAGTCAAATCATCTTGTAGATCCCTTCATATTTGGTGATTACTAACAAACACAACAACTTATGAATTAGAAAATGGATTGAACTTATTCTCATGCTTTCATGTCTGTCTTCTTCTATTAAGTGACATCTCTTTAAAGGCAACATTCTATCTTAAGCTTTCAAATTTAATTTGTGTCTCCCTAGACCTCCCAAGTTTATGGAGACTAAAGGAGTCATGTTACCCCTTTCCTCTTCTCACTTGTTAATGTAAAGAATCCAGTTTCATACAAAATCTAACTCATTAATTTCCGGGAGTCTCTAGGGAGTCTGTTGTGTTTTGTGTTTCCTGGAGAACTTGGGAGTAGCAAGGTACTTAACACCTGAAGGAGGAAATCTCCTCTTGGGTATCAAAATGGTGTTATTTTTCACTCTTATATATTATGAAAACCTTCATTGGAAACATCTCTTTCTCTTTCTATGAGATAAGGCTAGAGCTTCTACAGGTAGACCAGAAAACCAATATTTGAGAGACCTTATGGTCATTCCTATTTTCCTCCCCATAGACAATGAACTCCCCCCTTCTGGATCCTTTTGTGTCTACTGTTAAAACCATATATGGAAATAAACTCTTCTCTGGCTGCTTAACTACAGAAAGAGATATAAGAGATGCTATTTAATGTAACACATTACATTCCTCTAACTATATATATAAAAGCCTAAGCAACCGGAACAACCAGAACAACTGGTTGCTATGACGTGCACTGTGCCCAGCCAACTGGCCCGATCAGGGGAGTGCAGGACCCCACCCATGCATGAATTCGTGCACCGGGCCTCTAGTTAAATATAATAGACTCTTATTTGTAAATCTAATCTTTGAGTTTTTCTATTGGCCATACACAACATGTATGTACACTCTTAGGGACAGACATAACAGAGTTACATTTATTTTTAATTACCTGCAAGTGGGCTATACCTTTAAAGTTTCCTTAAAATATTAATAACTTGATATTTTAATGTCAGAACTTCAATTTTTCTTTGGTCTATGTTCAAATATACTTATTCCCATACAATTTCTTTGAAGTATTTAATATGCCCACTAGACATCTTTATTTTCATCAACTTTATTAAGCTTGAGATACTTAAAGCTACAATGACTGAAATTTAATTTAAATTAGGTTAGTTGGTTTCTCATCATTAGTACCAGGGTCTCCCAATAACATTTAATAGCAAGGTTGCCTCCCTTTTCGAAGTTGACATGCCTGCCAGAAATTTAATAATTTTTTTCATAAATAACCCATTTTTTTAGGGAAAAGATTCCCATTTCACCAGGTAGAAGAAGGTCAAAGAAGAAACCATAGTTTCTGCCCGAGATCATGAGAGAAGAAGCTAATTTCTAGGCTTTTGTTTACTAGTCCCTTGTCATACCATTTTATTAGGCTATGTTACATAGGTGTTGACGTAAATATCACAATTATTTGTATTTATTTACATAGGAAATGAACCTTAGTTAAATGAAAGAGTCTCCTTTTTTACCAAGTATCATTTTAAATATCATTGGCTTCTTATGTCCATTTACTGGCACGGTGTTTGGCATGTGCCTACACATTATTTCCCCTCATTTCTTATATTTACTATGATTGTCAGAGTAAGGATATCTTTTAATGATGAGTGTAAATCACTTGACACATTATTGGGCTACAAGATCCTCAATACTTATTTAGTTATTATGTCCTGTATTCACATTCTAATAAGATAATTACATAATTTTAAAGCTAAATGCACAGATTTTATAACTAAATTACAGGTCCATTAAAATAGACGTTATTTATGCAACTAAATCTGTTGAATTTAACATTTTTATCACATTTTCTACCACCTTACTTAATGATCACTCAGCAATTTACTGCTTTCTGATTCTTCACCTGACAGTAGAATAGGTAAATCTTTCATTCTATATTAAACCTGTAGAGAATGCTCATTTGTGGTTTAAGACTAGCCTTGGCATACTGGCTGTTTTTTAAAGTTCATCTTAGTTACTATCTTCCCTGGAACATATTAAAAACATGGGTCTAAAGAGAAACAACAATAGCTGTATCTCATGTCTACAGTAAATTTATTGGTAGCTACACATTTTAGTGGAAACTGTGTTTGATGATGTGTTGTGGAATTGTACACCTGAAACATGTATAATTACTTAAAATCTTTTATTGAATTTTAGAGACAGAGGAAGGAAGATGGAGCGAGAGAGAGAAACATCCATATGAGAGTGCAATATGGAGAGGCTGCCTCCTGCACAACCACTACCAGGATCGAGCCCGCAAACCTAGCATTTGCCCTTGATCGGGAATCAAACCGGCAACCTCCTGGTGCACAGGACAATGCCCAACCAACTGACCCACACCAGTTAGGGCCTGTGTAATTTTATTAACCAGTGTCACCCCAATAGATTCAATAAAAAGGGAAAAAAGAAATATAATTAAAATCGTCCTTGAAAATGGAGAGCCTTATTCTGAGCATGGTGTAGTTGATATGAATAAAGCCAAAGAATCAATTTTTTTTCTCAGAAAACATTCAAATGGATAGAGCTGAGAGAGTATGTTATGAGTCCTGTAGGTATCATTAACTCATGTTGATAGTAGAGGGTATGGAGAAAAATTATAAAATTTCAGCATCTTGTATGGTTATTCAAACTTACCCATTATGCAGGGCTGTTGTGATGTTCACATGAGCCAAATGCATGGGGAAATTGTTTGCAAGGTGAAAAGTACTTTATATCTAATTAATTGTTTATAGAATATAGATAATTGAATCATGCATAACAAGACTTCAGTGACATTAAAAATCTATATAACATTTAATAAACATATAAAACTCTTTGACTAATGATTTAAACAAGTCTCAAGTCCTACTCAGAATTTTTTAAATCAGTTGCAACCCCAAGGAATAATTTTAAATAATCTATCCTTCTTTCTTTTGTAGTTGACACACTCACAGGCTGATGCAAAATCAAAGTCATTATGATTTTCTAATGCAGAGCTTTGGAGTACGGTCAACCCTCCTATTTCGTGTCCCTCTCTTTAAAATTCCGCTGGCAGCCAATGCTGCTACACTCAAAGCAATGGGACAGTTCAAGTGTTTGCAACAGCACAGCATTTTGTTATGCAATAAAAAGATAAATATGACTTTATCTTTCCAACTATCCAGCTTTATTTCTGCCAAAGAGTGGTAAAAGTGAAAAGGAAAATATTTGTGGGAAAATGGGTGAAAAATAATGAGAAATGTAGCAGATACAGATGGCATTGCTCAAGTTAGAGATTTCCTAATTTGGAAATTTTATTAAAATAGGTTGGCTGGCCACAAGTGCTACCTCACAGAGTGGTAGTTCCATAGGCTATGGCTGACTTCAGTTTCACAGCCCCGGAAATGTGATTTTGTTAATGCCATTCTAAAGAATAGGCTTCTGAAAACTGATTCATGCTAAGCACCGACACAAGATTCTGAGATCATGTCACTGAATTCCTTACAAAGAAAAGTAAGAGGGTTCAGGTCTGTTTAGTAGTTAGGTTAATTTTTCCCCTCTAGAAGCAAATCTGTAAATTAAATTATACTGGAAGACTACTTGGTAAGCAAGGAGTTTGCTCCTATACAGTCCATTTTTAGCTCCTAGTATATTTCAGGTATTGCCTAGCACTGAGTATACAAAGATCAAGAAGACAAGGCTCCACATTGAGAAGTTCACTCAATGAAGTAGGGAACAGAAACATAAACATACCAGCTATGTTTCTTAACTGCAAATAACGTAAACCAGCTGTAACATGTTCATGCTGAATAGTTATTAAAACAATGAGTTAGTTGCTCAAGGAATTACTAGAAAATAATGTTAGGGTCCCATAAAAAGAAACAATGACCAAAATCACACAGGAGAACCAGTATGGTGAGGACACCACTGCCACCATCTCCAAACTAAAAGTGCTACACCTGGCCCTCTCTAGACCCACATTCATAGTTCACTGCCACCACTCCTCTGCCATTGTGACCTCTGAGGTTTGAGATGCTTTCTAATAGCAATGCTGACAGTCTCTCACAGTTCCTGCAATTAGTATTGGGTTTGCACAACTAACTGGTAGAACCTAGGTTACATGCTTGCATATTACCTTCAAGGGAGGCTGGGTAAGCTAGCATATGGCACTTTCAACTTCCATAGGACATTAGGCATTGGTTACCTCAATATAGAGATATATTCTGAGCAGAAGAAAGAAGTCAAGTTCTATGCAACCATCAATAATGACCAATGTCTTCTACAATTGCAATATAGCAAGTAAAGTATAACAGTAAAAGAATTTTAGTTGCTATATAAAGACAGAGGATACTCAACAAAGAATGACAAGATTATTTTTATAGTTATAGTTAGAAGTTATGATAATCCTATATATCCATTTCCATTCAAGTCAGGACAAAGAGGCAATGACAAGAGCTGACATTAATCTAGTGCATATGTAGTTCAAGTACAAGGAATAAATTATTCTTCTATTTTGCAGATGTAACTGCCAAGATTTGGTCAGATTAAGTAATTGTGCCCAGATTCCCAAATGATAACTAATGGGAAGAGGTAGCAAGCTACGTATGTCTGATTGCCACAAATCTGCTTTTTAGGTTATATTTGGACTTGGTAATTCCACCCAGAATTGACCAGAGTCAGAGGGATTGTTTAATGTGAGATTGATTGACGATTTTGAAAGCCAAATATTGCAGATCAAATACTTAGTCAATATGCCCTCTTCTCTGGACAATGTTGAAAGGCCCTTGACAAAAATCTTATAATTCTTATTTTCTGGACATCATGTAGATAACCCTATCATAATAGTAAATTCTTTGCTTGTACACATAAATACTAAGTGGGTGTTTTCTTTCAAAGTCCATCACATTTCAATCAGAAGATATAACCCAGGCACCTTAATTAACCTTGGTTGTGTCCCAATTCTCCTCTGACCTACATTTACAAAGCTTATCATACAGAAGGTATAACTCTTACATATGGCTAATCTTTTCCATTACGTATTAATTCCTAATAGTTTTGTTCCAAAAAATACATTTATTTCTAATTCCTACAAGTGTCTACAGTTGCACTTCACTGCAGCCTCCAATATTTAGAAAATACTCTGCATATAAACTTGAGACATGAACATTTGCATAAATGTTGATAAAACTATGCTCCTGAATAAAACTATATCCACTCTGCCAACACCCAACAAAATTATCTGCCTGTTGAATTTCAAATCCCTCCCTGTTCCTTCCTTCACCTTTCTTCTGTATCAGAGGTGACTGACCCCTCTATGAATGATATTTCCCAGGCTCCCCTTCCTAGTAGCTTCTTGTAGGTTCTGGTGATGGTAGACACTGACAAAAATTTACAAGTCAAGAAAGAGAAGGAGACAGAATATTTCTTCTCTATTTCTCTTTTGGATTTGCATCTTGTTGATCCCAGATTCTACTAAGACTCTGATAACATCTCTTTTCCATTTGTTGCCTCAGTTCAAGGAATTTTGGTGGATCCAAGATGTTGCTAATCTTTGTCCCCTATATGCTGTACTGATCTTCCATAATCTTTGTAACTAATCTCCATATTATGGTCTCTCAATTCAGCTACTTGGTACAGGCCTTATTTTCTTGACTAATCTCTGACTGATACTTCTCTCGGTAGTATATAAATTGCAAGTAAAAATATGTTAAAACAGAAATAAACAGGAAAAAATGAAACAATGATAAAATAACAAATATCAGAAATTCAAGTTAGAAAAAAGAACAATGACAGAATAAATCACTTAAGATTTAAAAAGTCCTAGTTCTTTGCAACTGACAATAATAAGCTAAAATTGAGAAAAAGTAATTTTTAAAAAACTGGCAAAAAAAAAACCCGTTTGATTGGCTAAAGATCAGCATCAGCTAATTCAGGAGGTATTCAGAAGTCTGAGACTTACAGAGGAAGTATCGACCTATCACCAGAAGCCTGTTCCATTCCTCAGGTTCAAGGCCCATGCAAATCTGCAATCATCAAAATGAGCAGCAAATCATCAAGAGAGGATGCAACAGTGACTGAAGACCTTCTAGACATTTCCAAAATCCAAAACAATGCAACGCAGAATAATCTGCGTTGAGAATAATAATCTATATATCAGTAAGATGGAGAAGGATACCCTTAATTTTAAAGATTTAATGAAACAAATTGTCTTCAAATTTTATGAAAATGGCTCCAAGTATTGACTAAAAGATTGACCCTCTTGGTAAAATTGGTTTGCTAAAGAAAAACACTCAATGAAAAGTACTCTTAAGATCCCTCACTCTTACAGGAAAGTTACAATGATAACATAGCCAACAATAAAAAATAAAACAAAAATTTACCTTAAATACTTTGAGACTTTTTTTAAGAAAAAAGGCAATTATTGGCATTCTATGTACTTAATTTTCATGTTAATTGCTACTTAAAAGCAATTTAGAAGTTCAACAACATGAACATTTTTGAGAAATCTTGTGAGTGGTATTAGCTCAGTATCCACCTTTAATTGCAAATCTGTCATTTCCTTCTTATATCTTTGAATAGAATAATACCCTTGAAATAATAATTTAAAAAACACAAAGTCCAGCTACTCAAAAAGTAAAATTTTAGTTAGATTTTCTTAAGTTACAAGTGGTATGAGTATACACACAGGAAACATGGCTTCTCCAGATGTGACTTAGGAGAGAGCCAAAAACCTCTCTAAAGAGTACTAGAATATTAGGATTCAAGAATGTATCAAGGGGAAAAAAACACTCAAAAACTGGATTTGGATGTTTCCTTCACCAACATCAGAGGCTGAAAGAAATTTCTTTTGATGCATTTAGGAAAAAGTATAGCAATGGAAATAAATCCTAGATATAAAAAAACAACATATTGAAATTCTCATACTGAGATGGCTTCTTTTTAAATTAGGTTTATTGGGGTGACATTGATTCATAGCATATAAGATTGAGGTATACAAATCTATGATACAACATCTGTATATTGCTCTGTGTGCTCCCCACCCAGAATCTAGTCTCCCTCCATCACCAAAAATGTGACCCCTTTACTGTCTTCATCCTCCCTCATCCCTATCTTCACCTCTGGTAACCACCATAGTGTTGTCTGTGTCTATGTTTGTTTGTTTGTTTATTTGTTGCTGTTTTATATCCCACATGTGAGTAAAATAATATGGTTCTTATCTTTTTCTGTCTGACTTCTTTCACTTAGCATGATACTCTCAGGATCCATCCATGTTGTTCCAATGGCAGCATTTCATCCTTTTTTATGGCTGAGTAATATTCTATTGTATTATGTGTAACACAATTTCATTACTGAATCATCCTAGAGATGGTTTCTTAATCCCAAGATATTTACTCTGTATCTGATTCATTTAACTCATTTCCCCCATAGCTAGACAAGAGTATTTTATTAATAACTGCATAAAAATGATTGTTCAGCTTCAGTTGGATCTAACTTAAAAATTTACAAAATTAATATAACAGAAATCTGCCATAAGCCAATAGACAAACTACAGGCTTTCTGAACAAAAAAGTTATTTTTCATTTCTTTACTAAAAACTCCTTGCTCATCCAACAATGTATAGTTTTAAGATATCGTTCCAATATAAATAGCACAGTGTAGTGAAAAGCAGTGAATCTTCACTGTATAAAGTGCATCAGAGCATTATACGTGGTGAATGCAATTGAAGAGGGTAATTACTTTTGGGACTGAAACTATTTTGACACCACCTATATGTCAGGCAAGAATGCTGCTGTTATGGCCACATACTGTTGCTATTGTTAGAAATTCTGACTGTCTGCATTTAGCAACTGGGAATATGAAAACAAACTTCGTTCCAACTAAAACAATAGTCAAAGTAACCTTTTCAATTGAATTGTTGCTTGCAATAATGAAATTGTAGTACATACCACTTGGTGTATTTGCAATCACGTCAGCTTGCGTTTTTCTCACTGAAGCCACTTTACACATTTTTAATAGAAATCTTTTTTTTTTAAATCAGACTACTTGGCAGTCTTCACAGTTCCCTGAGCACTCTATTTATCTTGAAGGCTGTATCTATAATTGACACGAGAAAGCAGAAGCTAGAAGAATATTCCTAAGAGGAACAGAAGGTGGGGGGATCTTATTGGCCGATGGGTTCAGGTACAGGACTCTCCA
>NW_005353916.1:1070351-1075177 GCF_000412655.1 Myotis brandtii | reverse complement strand
ACGTTGGAGTCTGCAGCAAGCAAGCCTCCCTGCTCGCTTCAGTGCCTGGCTGCCGGCCGCCATCTTGGCTGACAGTTAATTTGCATATACTCACTGATTAGCCAATGAAAAGGGTAGCGGTCGTACGCCAATTACCATGTTTCTCTTTTATTAGTGTAGATAGATTACATCCAAGGGGTATAATAGAGACCCACCTGGAGGGGAACTACCCTCAAGTAAGCTCTGCATTTGTTGAATGTCCTCAGCATGATATAGATCAATGCTTCTCTCACTCTATTGCTCATAAGAATCACCTAGGGGTCTTGTTCTACTCCAGATTCTAATTCTGGAGGTCTGGAGTGAGACCTGAGATTCCACATTTCAACAAGCCCCACTGATGTTCAGGCTGCTGATCTGCCTACCACACTTTGAATGTCAATGATTTAGATATTTATATGATAATTCACCTAAGCAATTGGTCCACAAATGCTCAACACTCTTAATTAGTTAAAAAGTACAATTGACTGAAGAGTGATGGTACTGAATAATGTCCCTATGTACCATGGAATGAGTGGGGGGGAGTGGGATGATAGTGATGGTACTGAATAATGTCCCTATGTACCATGGAACACTACTCAGCCATAAAAAGAGAATGAACCATTGATGCACACAAGTTGGATGGATCGCTAGTCTAGGGAATTATGCTGAATGGAAAAAAAAACAATCCTAAAAGATTACATATTGTGATTCCATTTACATAACATTTTGAAATAACAAAATTTTAGAATGGGGTTAAAAATTAGTGGTTATCAGAGATTAAGGATGAGTGGGGGGGAGTGGGATGAAAGTAGGTATGATTACATGCAGGTATTGAATTAGAAGCCAAATGTACTAGTATACAGATGAGCAAGAAGATCAGTCTAATATAATGTCTCAGACTTAGAGATGACGAAAGTACAGTTCAGACTCTTGTCCCTGATAAACAACTAAATTCTCTCTGAGTAATACCAGTTACTCTATTTTCAATTCACTCTTCCTTTCACCAGTTAGCACAACCCATATGATTGGGGTCTATTGCAATGCATAACTTTTTCAAATTTTACTACGTTTATTTGAGGCAGACCAAAATGTACTAATTTGACATATAACCCAACTCTCTGAATCTAGCAATTAATTAAATTTATAAAGGCATATCCTGATCAAGAAATAGTCAAGTTTATAATCTCACATAAAATCCTCCTTAGACAATGTTCAAGTAGTAATAGTCACCTCTCCCATCATCTCGAACAAAGGAGTATTGTGATCAATGCCCCATCTTAAGTCCATCTCCAAAGTGACACAAAGGTGACTTTGGCAGACAGTATTCATTGACTACACCACTTCGTCCTTCTAGCAGCACCTCAATCTGTTTGGCAGCAAAGTGTCCATCTCCAAAGATTAATCCAAGCAAGGCAAGCTGTGCTGGAGAGCTTCCATCTACCCGTCCAAATCGATCCTTCCTACCTTTTCACACTGTTGTCTATCACACAAGGTTGACCTCTATGGACAATATCAATGGACGCCTTTGTCATCTGGCTTTGAGTTTATTTCAGCCAGTGAGCTAACTGGTGGTCAGACAAAGGGAAATGAGTAAGGCTGGAGTTTTTTAGTTTTTTAGTTTTTTGCTAGTTCCTTCCTTGTGTAGTCACTGTGCTTTTGCAATACCGTCTGATCAAAGACCACAACTCCCATCAGTTGGTCCTTTCCATATAACTCTTTGTTTCCAATTTTAATAACCACTTCCTGCATTTTTCCCTTCAGGGCAAGGTGAGTGGAACCCCCTACTCTTAACAGCCCTCAGTGAATGAACTGCTTCTGTGGTTTCCTGCACCTCAAGTATCTCTTTGTAAATAGTTCCTTTGTTAAAGTCTCTTTAAATTATCCATTTTGAGTGTGTCAATTTTTTCTGACTAATACATTGGGGTTATTCTGTTTGTTTTGTCCTTGCCAGATATTCATTTCAGCTAGCAGTGGTTAGGTGATTCAGTAGCAGCTTGCCCCTTTCACTCTCTTATTAATTTAGATGTCTGGGGTAAATACATGATGAGTGGAGTGACCGATCTGTGGCCATGTCACAGTCTGACAAAAGTCAGCACACAGAGGAAGGTGAAGGGGAGGAGGATGTTAAGAGCTTGGGCTTGAGAACTTCTGAAAATGGTTTAAGAAAAAAAAAATGAACAGGGCAGGAACCTAAATTCTGAGAACAAATGTAAAAGTCAGATTTGGTGGTTCTCGGTGACAATAGAGATATTTCCAAGGGAGAAGTGAAGGGGGAAAGAATGAGGTGGTCAGAGATAGTTTCTCTTATTGGCTTTTATGCTCAGTGATTTTCATCTTCCACATCCTTCAGCATGAATACTGACTGCCTTATATTGACTGCATTTAGAGATGCAATATGTGCCCTTAGGTTTTAACTTCTATTAATGGCATGAATACTGACTGCCTTATATTGACTGCATTTAGACTTCTTGTTAGAGATGCAGTATGTGCCCTTAGGTTTTAACTTCTATTAATAAGGTTTTCTTAATCCACAACCAACTCATTCCTAACTCATGGAGTAATCTATCTTTATTGCAATTATGACCTTGCCACTTTCCTGCTCAACATAGTCCACTAGTTCATCATCTTCTACAGAATAACAAACCATCATATGCAACATCCTCATGCTTTTACTCTTGACACCATCTCCATTTTGGTATGTTTGATTTCACATGGATACCTCAGCTTGCACCACAGCAAGCTGGGGATGGTGGAATCTCAGTGTTACTGTTGCTTTCCTTTCATTCCAGAACAAAGACCTCATCGTCCATGCTTCTTTGCCTCACCAATTTCCAGTCTCAAATCTAGGGAAGGTGCATATAATTGGCTGAGCCTAGTCAATCCCTAATCCCAAAAATGAATAGCTAGTAATTATATTTGCTTTGGAGGGAGGCCTCCAACCTATATATCAAAAAACTCACCAACTATAAGAAGAGGATTAAAATGATGGGTTTGAGAAAAAGAATTACACAGATCCAGTATAATTTCAATAAAATGTGTGAAGTGCAATAGTCGACGTATAAATTGATTCAACTGGAATACAGAATAAGTAGTTACATTCAGACCAGTGCTGTACAATAGAAATTCTTAGCATTATATGTAACTTTTACTTCTAGTAGCTACATTTTAAAAGCACACAGAAATGCTTAAAATTAATTTTAATAACATTTAACCTACTGATATCAAAATATTATTTTAACATTTAATCAATATAAAATGATTAATGAGATATTTGTACATTATTTTTCAGTATTAAGTTTTGCAACTTGGTGTGTATTTTGCTCTTGCAGAGAATCCCAATGTGGCTCATTACCTGCATTTCTAGTGCTCAATAGTCACATGTGCCAAACTGCTATCACATTGGATGGAGCAGATCTAGACAAACACGTCAATGAGGAGGAGAGCAGTGCCCAGTAGGTAACTAGGAATCATTTATATTTGACTTCAGAATGCCAGAAATTATAGTTTTGCCCTTGGTTTAGAAAGCCCTCTAACATGATATACTTAACACTCTGCTCTGAGCTATTTGAGATTAAGACATAAGTCAGGGTAACTGAGTTGGGAAACAAGTGAAGGGTTTTGGTAGCTTTGTCATTTGCATTGCTGACTTTCAGGTGCCTGAGTGACAACTGCCTGGAGTGGGCAGAATGCTACGTTTCAGATTTGGTGGTGCTTATTTGCATTTAGGTTGAGGCCATGGAAGTGGATGAGACCTAAGGAGGGAATGGAAAGGCACAGAAGGTCAATGGTGAGCCCCAGGAGCACATCACCACCTGACAGCAGAGAACAAGCAGACTATGAGAAGTGTTCATAATGGTAAAAGAATCAAGAATAACTAGCTTCTCAGAAGCCAAGAGTCTCAGTTGCAAAATTACTTTCTTCTTGGAAAACTGACTGAATTTGGAATCATTTCCCAATTCATGTACATAGGTTCCACTAAAAATTCACCCTTTAAATTTTTTTAATTAGCACTTACAATAATCTATTTGTTCTCAGATTCCCATTTAACACAGAATCTCTTCTGAATCTTTATCATTGTCCTTTAGCCTCCCACCTACTACTTTTCTCCTGCCCTATCACTAGCTGATCTTTCCTCCCACTTCAAAAAAAAAAAAAAGATAGAAATCTTCAGGCTGGAAGCCTGCTCCTTTCTCAATACCTTCCCACACACAACTTATTTCAGTCCATCTTCATCCTTTCTTTGTTGGAGTTTGGAAGTACCTAATAAATAACCACTGTTCTCCCATTGCCCGGACCCCACCACAATTTGGAACTAATTGGGAGAGAAATACAGAAGTCAGGCAAAGTGCAAAAATCATCTCAATTCATGGTTAAACTGTTAGAGAATGTGGCTTAGGACTGTAGCCAATCGGGCTTTTCTTTCTCATTTGTCGACAGATTTTTAAAAATCATCTTTACTTCCTCAAACCCCACCCCACCCCCCATACAATTTAAGGCAGTGTGGCTTCTGATCCAATAATTCTGGTGACACTCTTCTTACAGATGTTACCAGTTCTGTCCCTGTTGCTCAATCCCAGGGAGATTTGCCAGTCCTTATCTCATTTGACCACTGAAGGTTTCACACTACTGGCCACTCCCTCCTTTATGCAACTCTCTTCTAGTTTTTTCTTCAAACTCGCTTGGATGCTTTTTCTCAGCTACCTTCCTTCCTTCCTTCCTTCTTTCCTTCCTTTCTCTTTCTCTCTTCCTTCTTTCTTTCCTCCCCTCCCCTCCCCGTCGTTCCCTTCCTTCCTTACTTCCTTCCTTCC
>NW_005353916.1:1067058-1070076 GCF_000412655.1 Myotis brandtii | reverse complement strand
TCCTTCCTTCCTTCCTTCCTTCCTTCCTTCCTTCCTTCCTTCCTTCCTTCTTTCCTCTAACTATCTGGTAAATATTTGCATTTCTTGGAGATTCATCTTCAGCTCTTTTTCCTTCTATTTGATTCACTTCTTTTTTCACCTACTCCCTCTGAGCCATCCCATCATATCTAATCTTGAGGTTTCAGTTACAGGTCACCTTGTCTCCCAACCTTCAGTACTGCCTATTCTGAATACATTCTTCAGAGAGATCTTTCTGCAAACCAGTTGTGATCATGCTTAAAACTTTCCTTTGGCTCCTGCTGCAAACATTTAGGCCCTACTCCTCACGTTTCTGTTTGTTTGTTTATTGTGACAGAATGCAAACTAGCACAACACTCTGGCTAATCTCTAACGCTTACTACTAAGAGAGGAGGAGTGATTCATTTATCTACCTCCTAGATTTTGACAAAAGAATCGTTTTGTCAAAAGAAAGAGTCAGAAAAGAAAGGGGGAGGGAAAGGAAGGAAGGAAGGAAGGAAGGAAGGAAGGAAGGAAGGAAGGAAGGAAGGAAGGAAGGAAGGAAGGAAGGAAGGAAGGAAGGAAGGAAGGAAGGAAGGAAGGAAGGAAGGAAGGAAGGAAGGAAGGAAGGAAGGAAGGAAGGAAGGAAGGAAGGAAGGAAGGAAGGAAGGAAGGAAGGAAGGAAGGAAGGAAGGAAGGAAGGAAGGAAGGAAGAGTCAGCACCTTGTAAATCTGCACTCACTTTGAAGAGGGTACACTGTGAGCTGCTATCCAGGCTTGTGGTAAGGCACTGCCCTTGTGGGAGATTCTTCAGTTTGGGGGAAAGTTTGGTTCGGGAGAATATTGTAAGACCATAGATTTAAGTCATGTAATGAAGACCTAGCTTTTGTCAATAATAAAAAAACAACTATTTCATTGCCATTTTCCTGATGCCTAAGTCTTTTTAGGTGGGTGACTTTCATAGGAAAACCTTACCTCTATCTATAGCAAATAAAAACAAATGGAGAACACAAAGGGAAATTCTTATTTCCCATTACTCAGGTTTCCAAGTTGAGAAACTTCCTTATTACTTTCAATGTTCTTTTTGTTGTTGTTGTTAATTCTCACCCAAGGATATTTTTCCATTGATTTTTTGCAGAGAGTAGAAGGGAAGGGGAGATACAGAGAGAGAAACATTGACATGAGAGAGACACATCGGTTGGTTGCCTCCCTCACGCACTCCAACCAGGGCCGGGGATCACTCCTGTGCCCTTGATCAGAATCAAACCCAGGACCCTTCAGTCTGCGGGCTCACATTCTATCCACTGAGCCAAACTGGCCAGGGCCCAATGTTCTTTATTGCCCATGGAAGGAACACCAATATACTTATTTATAAGGTGAGTTTGGTAGGACAGACCTGACATAGATGGCATTGCCCCTTCTAGGTCTTCAGGATCCATCTACCCGCAGAAAAGGAAACTTCTGGTCTGCTGTCCCCCATGCAGACAGAGGCCTGTCCCTGTGGCAGTAGACTGCAGTTGGGGTGGGTGTGTGCTTACATTTAGCCACACAAGTAACCTTTATATAGTATTTCTCAATAATAAAACTAATATTTTTGTATTTATCTAATTTCTGTATATATATCTCAGTTCGGTTCCAAATTCAAGAAGGAAAGGAATGTTACTTGTTGGGACCTTTCAAATACCTGAAATTCCCCATACCTTTCCATTTTTTAATATGAAGTATGAGACTACCTTTTTTTCCTTTCATGATCTATTACATAGGCTAATACAAATTTCAATATTTATTGAGCACCTATTGATTTACCACTATGCCTAGTTTTAGAGATAGAAAGTAAATTAGATGTGATCCATGCTCTCCAGGAGTTCACAGTTTAGCAATATAAATTTGTATTTCCAACTACAGGTGTGCGATAGAGTTCCACAGTGTATTTCTTTAGAAAAAGACTGAAACTATAGAAGGGGACTTGTCAAAAGCAGGACTCATTTAATTATGATCATTGCCATCACCTCCTGAGTTGATTAGGATGGGAGGGCAGGTGCTGGGTGAGCTGCAGAGTCATATGACCAAGAAGAGGGGGATAAATGAGAGAGAAAAAAAATGAGAATAAGATCTCTTCGGTACAGCATGTCATAATCTAGTTAACATCGTAAATAAGATGACAAAAATGCATAGCCACTTGCTAGTGAGTGCCGATAAGAAATCTGTAGACATTCATATTCAGTACAGGTCCATAACATAATCAACAGAAGCATAGCAGGCTGTGCTCCTCTTATAGACTGACAGGATGAGACCATATTGATTATTTTATCTATGGTGCAGGCCATTTTATGGGTCACAGAAAGATATATGTCATCATTCTGCACAGAAAAATACATTAGAAAGATGGGAGAAGTAAACACATTCTGGTAATTTAACCTAAGATTCCACCCTATTATTAAAACATGTCCTCAAATAAATGGTGTCTCCTAAGTTCTAAGCTTCCTTCCTTCCTTCCTTCCTTCCTTCTTTCCTCTAACTATCTGGTAAATATTTGCATTTCTTGGAGATTCATCTTCAGCTCTTTTTCCTTCTATTTGATTCACTTCTTTTTTCACCTACTCCCTCTGAGCCATCATATCTAATCCTGAGGTTTCAGTCACAGGTCACCTTGTCTCCTCTCTTCAGTACTGCCTATTCTGAATACATTCTTCAGAGAGATCTTTCTGCAAACCAGTTGTGATCATGCTTAAAACTTTCCTTTGGCTCCAGCTGCAAACATTTAGGCCCGACTCCTCACATTTCTGTTTGTTTGTTGTTTATTGTGACAGAATGCAAACTAGCACAACACTCTAGCTAATCTCTAACTCTTACTACTAAGAGAGGAGGAGTGATTCATTTATCTACCTCCTAGATTTTGACAAAAGAATCGTTTTGTCAAAAGAAAGAGTCAGAAAAGAAAGGGGGAGGGAGGGGGGAGGAAGGGAGGGAGGGAGAGAGAGAGAGAGAGAGAGAGAGAGAGAGAGAGAGAGAGAGAGAAGG
>NW_005353916.1:1057122-1065915 GCF_000412655.1 Myotis brandtii | reverse complement strand
AGGATGGGAGGGCAGGTGCTGGGTGAGCTGCAGAGTCATATGACCAAGAAGAGGGGGATAAATGAGAGAGAAAAAAATGAGAATAAGATCCCTTTGGTAAAGCATGTCATAATCTAGTTAACATCGTAAATAAGATGACAAAAATGCATAGCCACTTGCTAGTGAGTGCCGATAAGAAATCTGTAGACATTCATATTCAGTACAGGTCCATAACATAATCAACAGAAGCATAGCAGGCTGTGCTCCTCTTATAGACTGACAGGATGAGACCATATTGATTATTTTATCTATGGTGCAGGCCATTTTATGGGTCACAGAAAGATATATGTCATCATTCTGCACAGAAAAATACATTAGAAAGATGGGAGAAGTAAACACATTCTGGTAATTTAACCTAAGATTCCACCCTATTATTAAAACATGTCCTCAAATAAAATGGTGTCTCTAAGTTCTAAGAGATCTTTGTCTTACCGTTATTCATTTTAAAACAATGTGAAACAGTTGCCATGACATGGCTCAAACCTATCTTCAGCCTTCAAAACCAAAGACATTTTAAGTAGGATAGTAGGGCCCAGGGAAAGATACACAAGCACTATTGCATTCATTTAGATAGAGTTAATTCTTTTCGTTCTCTTTGTACCTCATTTTCACAAATTCTAATTTCACTCATGTAAAAAATAATCAGAACAGGTGATACAATTTTTTTTCTATGTTTAAAATTTTTCAAGTCCCATCTGTCACTAATTACACATTTATTTCATTATGCAGCACTATGAAAATAATTACTTGAAGATTTTTGTTGACAATTTAGAGTTTTGAGTAAATACTAATTATTTTTATTATAACTGTGTATAAAATTAAATAATTCATCACTAGACATTTCGGGGGCTTCAAATAATTTTATTAGAACCACATAAGATAGCAACTATGTAATTAGTGACACATCTGCCAAACTAATAGGTCCATGTTATAAAATTTGCAGATATTTTTTTTCCTTTTTTCTTTTTCCTTTTGTAGAAGCAGAGATTAAAAACTCCATGTGCATATTTCAGCATTTTATAATGACATATCTGGTCTGTCCAGCCAGCTCGTCTGCTCAGTCACTCTATCGAAGTGGCAATTAATTAACTCTCACAACTACCATGGCCTTGAGTTTAAAAATGATGTATGTAGGTAACTGTGGTGATTTCTACTTTAAGTAAATTACTTTAGAAATTAAACTATCTTCCCCAAACTTCAACCAGAAGTTGCTGTGAGTTCCATTTGGAACTTGTGCTAATAATAATATTTTCTGGAATAATAACAACAGGTTTGGATTTAATTAAATATGTTGCTCACTGAAGCATCTGTTTTAAACATTAATGAATGGCAGCTCCTATGGGATATCCACATGGAAGTGTTTTCACTCTGTAACACTATCCTAAAGTATGTTTTGGAATTTTCAAATAATTAGTTGGTCTTTGTTTTGAGAGACTTACCCAGGATAAAAAAGCAATTTTTTCTTCAAATGATATTGATAGGTGGAAGCCATTTAGAGAGAGACAATCAATCATAAAAGCAGTCTCTAAAAGGCTGTTACACAACCTACAGTATTAAAAGTCAAGTTTTTCTTCATGTTCACACATAACTCTTATTATCATTCATGAGAGATATTCTCTTATCAAGGAAAGAACACATCCCTTCCCAATTAGGCAAAGCTGTTTTGGGCAGAAGGCCATTAAAAATAGTACACATAGTGCTCCAAAGACTACAATGAATTTTGCAAGAATTGGAAGCCACCTTTGAAATAACTATTATTAAATAGGTTTGATTGGAAACATTATGTAAATAGGATATTTCTAAGTTCACAGCCGTTCACTATTCAAAGGAAATCGTAAGACTTGTTTGTAAAATATCACTATTATTATAGACTTTATTAAAAATAAATTGCTAAATTTAAGTTCCACAAAGACAGTGATTTGGTGTTTCTTATAAATCAATGTATCCTTCCCACATAGACCAGTGCCAGGCATAGTAAGTGCATACAGGTATTTGTTGAATGAGTGATTGAATAAGACTAACATGTTCTTTTCAATTCAGCAAACATATATTACACCTTACTTAATGCTAGATCCCATGATTGAATTAGGATTGGGGGTACAAAAACTCGAGAGAGAGAGAGAGAGAGAGAGAGAGAGAGGGGCATTCTGCTGTCAAAGGGTTCACCATCTCTCATACAATACTAACATACAACAAATTATTTGTAATTGTGTTGTCAATGCAATAATAAAAAAATTCATAGGGTGCTAAGGGAGCACAGAACTTATACAAGGTTATGGGAGGTATGATATATGACATTGTAAACAATTTGTCTGCAAAAAAAATGCTAAACTTTTGTTATGATTCATATTATTCAAACAATTTGAATTTATCAGTAACATAAAATGTTAAGTATGATCATCAGAATCAGCACCCTGATTTTGAAAAATGTATTTTCAAAAGAATGAATGAAGACTAGACAACTGACCAAAAAAATGATTAGACTATGATGAACACTTTGGGAGTGTGATAGGCTGATGATACCTTGAGATAGAATGAAGAATGATTATGCTATAATGCACATGTGATAAACTATAGAAAGTCATGATGGTTATGTACAGATTTCTTTAGTCAGACTTGGGAAATGTTTATGATTTACAGTATCTTCTCATATAAAAGACAATGATACATCGAATTTGACCTCACAGGTTTTAAAGCATTGGATGTTATCCTGGTGCTCACAATTTCAAACAATGGCAAGATGACCCAGGCTGTACTCTATGGCAAATACATATTTAATAAGGTATCATGTGCTGAGCTCTGACAGATTCTCACAGGAGGAACCCAGGGGATTGCTTCTAAGCCAATCTAAGGGCCTCTCATACACTGCTGGATTCACTATGGTCAAGTGGCTTGGAGAGTTCCTTCAGGGAGTGACTGATGTGTACATAAACCCGATTTCATTCTCTATAAAATGAAAGAGTTGGATTTGATAATCTGTAAGATTTGATAATCTTAAACTTTGTTGCTTTTCCCTTTCTTCTCTCCCAAAGTTCAAGTGATCAATAAATTGGGTTCATTGAGTCTACCTCCCATATGCTTCCAAAATTCCTTATTTTCTTACTCTATCCCATTAATCTTTGTACCTCCATGTCTAACAGATTCTGACACATAATAGATGCTCAGAGTTCTGACTGAATGAAGGAATAAATTATATTACATCTACATAACAAAGAAACTGCATGAGTTTCTTTGACTAATTCCATAGCAATATAAGGTACCATGTCCCATCTCCAAGGATCATCTGCTCTACTCAGGAGTTAAGGACTTTTCACATGTAACAGTAAAGAGTATAAACTTACTCATTTAATCCTCACAAGAACAAGGATGCCATAAAAACAGTAACAATAGCATCTGACATTTACTGAGGGCTTATTAAAAATCCAGTATCTTCATTAGATTGTTTTATTTAATCCTTAATCCTCACAACAAATATGATATAGATACTAAAGCTATCCCCATTGTATAAATGGAGAAATATGAACTGAGCGTCATTAAGCAACTTTCCCTAAGTCTCATAGCAGCACCAAGATTTGAACACATGGTGTTTGATTCCAAAACCCAAATTTTTAGTAATAAAGAGGATCTATTTTGTTCTAAGTGCTAAACACACACACACACACACACACACACACGCACACGCACACACGCACGCACATACACACACACAGTCCTTATTGGGTAAGCTCCCTCAGTCCCTCGGTGGCCATGTTTTGTAATTCCTAACACTTCCCTGTCTGCCAAGGTTATTACACCAACAGTAGATACCTTCCAAGAACAGCTCATACAGTCTGGGCAGCATCTACTAAAATTTCCTGGTACCAGAGTCCTGACCTCTGTGGCTAATGTTGATTAATTAAATGAATAAAATTCTCTTGTTTGGTGATAGTCATATGGACAGAGATAGAGCTATTGGTAGAGGAAGGCAAATGTTGAAAGCACACTGAGGAAAGCAGACAGCAAAGGCCTGTCGCATACCCAATTACCCAATCCATGATCAAGTAGAGGAAAGGGTGGCGTAGCCAACTGGCACTGGGATTAGAACTGGAAAGATAGATAGAGAAAAGCAGAGACACAGAAGGCCTGACTCATATTATTGATAAACTGTAAGAGTAAATACCAACAAAATCCTCCTATAGTAACAGCTATAGATAGGCAGAAACTTAGAGCAAAGCTGGCTCTCAAAGGATCTTTTAGCTGCTGAAGAAACTGTTCCACACTCCAGCCCCAGGGAGACTGGTCTTCCTGAGAGGCTGGGCCGTATCACTGTTCTTGGGTTTCTATAATGCTGGGATGTATGGCATAGATGCCTGTGGTCTTTATTATTACCTGTATCCATTTCCTATTTTTACTGTAACAAACTACCACCAAATTAGTGGATTAAAACACAAATGTATTACCGTACAGTTCTGGAGGTCATATGTCCAAAATGGACCTGAGTGGACTAAAATCAAGGTGTCAGCGGACTGTGTTTCTTTCATGGGCTCTAGGGAAGAATTTGTTTCCTTGACTTTTCCAACTTCTAGAGGCAGCTCACATTCCTTGGTTCACAGCCTCTTCTACTTCTACAAAGCCAGCAGTGTAGACTCTTCAAATCTCTTTGACTTAACTCTTCTGCCTCTCACTTATAAGAACCATGTGAGTACACTAACCTATGCAAAAAAAATCTAGAACAATCTCCCCAGCTCAAGGTCAACTGATTAGCAACCTTACTCCATTTGAATCTCTTTTAAGTCCGCTAATTAGGAAGCAGCCTTACTTTCCCTTTTCCATGCAATATCACATAATCAATTTCTGCTGTTTAGGATGCAAACATCCTAGGGGGACCATCATTGTGTCTACATATTACCTACATCCTTAGCATAATCTTCATATTACTTGCAGCCACAAGATGATATTTTGTCAGTTTGAGTAAAGCTCCTGTTGCAGCTAAAAAAAAAAGAAAAGTTCTGACATGTAGGGTTCCAATTCCCATAGTTACTCATATTATTTTCCTGCTTGGTTTGCCTTTTCTTCCTCCTGACTATTTCCTTCTATTCTCCTAAGCTATTGTGAAAAAATCTAACTCACTCAGGGCAAGAACTGTTAGGCAAGGCAGCACAACATGAGTGGTAAGGGAGATCAGCAATAGAAGCAATGTTCTATGGAAGCACAGATTGTTTATATAGTATGCTCTTGGAGGGTTTCACAAAGGAGGTGGTGGCCTATAAGCTAGAAGCTGCTGGTGGCCCATCCATATGGAAAAGACCCATCTCGGACAGATGGTTGGTGGGAGAGGCAGGAATTGGACCCAGGTCTTCTGATTTCTTTTCCATTGTTCTTCATAAGTGCTTCCATATCTATGATGGTTTGGATATATCAGGTGGCATTAGCACGCATTTGTTGAATGAAATGAGTGAATAAAAGAACAGAAGGATTAAATAAATGAATGAGTAGCGGAATACAAGATTATCATAGCAGTCTTAAAGTACTCAAAATATGAATGGGAAGTAGGTTCACTCATAAAAAGTGAATGTGAGAGCATATAACATTTTGTCTTGAAATAAGTTTTCTAAAGATGGATATTTTATTTCTTGAGCCTCATCTTTTATCTCTAAAATGGGGATAACAATTAACCTACTTATATTCTAACATTATTTCAAGTGAAAATAATATACTACGTGAAAGTACTTTTAAAAATGGGGAAAACCCATGATATAGATACGTAGGTAAGTAGGTACATAGACAGATTATAGATAGATGATACATTTTAGAATTTTTCATCATAATTATTAACATTGCTTTATATTTTATATTTATGTTGTCTATTATGTGGAAACTAAGAAACATGAAAATAAAGTTAGTTACCATCATGGAAACTAATGCAGATTCACTAAGACTAGTGAGGTATGTTTAAGAGGTCATTCTAAGATCATTTTAAAGAAATTCACCATTTGCATAAACAGAGTTTTTTATAGGACTTACTATTTTCTGTTAAGATTTATTACTGTTAACATTATTATACCTACTCTAATATCACAATAAATAACAATTTCAGTATTTATTGAGCACTTTCTAAATGCCATGCACAATGCTAATCACTATATATTAATTTACATAATCTTTACAATAATCCTGTGAAGTAGGGATTATGATTGCTATTTTACAGATGTTCTAGTAAGTGACCAAAATAATGAGACTCTGTAACTCCAAAGTCCATGCTTCTTACCCCATTTCTATTGAAATATAATAATAATTAGTGCCATTATCATCATTGTCATCATCATCACTGTCACA
The DNA here is from genome assembly GCF_000412655.1 of Myotis brandtii. NCBI lineage: Eukaryota > Metazoa > Chordata > Mammalia > Chiroptera > Vespertilionidae > Myotis > Myotis brandtii. Next base: position 1,059,561 of record NW_005353916.1, on the reverse strand, counting down.
AAAATAAGAATTATAATTAAATTGCCACTTATTGTACACATATTCTCTTTAATCCTACCAGATATCTGCTAGAGTTATCATCCTATTTCACAAACAATTCAGTAGAGTTTCAAAGAGGTTAAGTAAGTTGTCCCAAGTCTCACAGCTAACAACTAATAGATTTAGGGGCCAATTCAGGTCTATCACTTCACTAGGCCAAGATACTTCTCAATGTTCCATGTTGCTTTTCTTAGTTTCATCAAATTTGTTTATTAGTTTTCAAAGAGCTGAATGTCAGATCTGCTGGCCAGAGATTTGTCAATCTGGCTTTATGACTCTACTCCAGTGAATTTTGAAATGATTATTTTCTGAATATTTCACAATTATACTCAAAACACTTAGAGCTTTATTAAGTGATATATTAAAATCAATTGCTACTATATAATCTTAAAGCATAAACATGAGGTTTGATCTAATCGAGGGTAGGAATGATAATTCTTTAACTTTATGTTCTATTTTTTTTTCACTAGATGTAACAGGATCTGAAACTAACATCAGTAAAGTTTTCTTTATTTCTTGAAATAGTTGTTGGTGGTAGCTCCTGCCCCAGATTACCATGGAAATCCTTTTTTTAATGAAACATATTTCTTTTCTTTTCCATAAATCAGTTACCATGTTTATCTTCATAATATATGAACTAAAATAGTATAGGTAACACATTATCTTTTTTTGTGTGACATTTGTAATAGCTTAATCATAAAAAGGATTGGTTTCAGTGTCAACAAAATTTGAATGTGAATCCTCCATCATTTACTAGTCTCACATAAGTTATTTTACCTAAGTCATGATCTTCTCTTTTATAAAATAAGCATCATAAAGCTCACAGGGTTATTGACATCATTGGAAATACGATGGATATAAAATGCTCAGTCTAGTCCATGACAAGTGGTAGACAGCCTGATCACAAAAATCATTATATGTAAATTAATTCCTTGAACTTCCTTTAATTTTATTAAGTTATTTCTTAATACAATAATTAAGTTATTCTCCATCTTCCCTTGCTTAATTCCTCCCATCTAATTAAAAGGCATTCCTGTCCACCAGAATGTTCAGCCAGAACCTAGACAGTTCTTTATAAGCCCTCTGGATCACCTCCTTCTAGATATAATCCATCACAAGTTGTGTAATTCTGTCTTTAAAATGTAACTGATTCCATCTATGGGGAGAAATTTGATTAGGATAATTTCATCCTGAAGCATATGGATCCTGATATCTTGTGCATGGCAAATGTTGGACCCAATGCAAACAATTCCCAATTTTTTATCTGCACTGCCGAGACCGAGTGGATGGATGGCAAGCATGGGGTGGGTCTTCAGCCAGATGAAAGACAGCATGGATATGTGGTAATCATGGAGAGCTTTGGGTTCAGGAATGGCAAGACTAGCAAGATCACCATTGCTGACTGTGAACAACTTTAAGAAATTTGCCTTGTGTTTTATCTTAGCCACCAGACTATTCCTCCTGTAGCTCAGGAGAGCATCCCTACATTCCCATCTGCAACTCTGTGCTCTCCCTACAGCTCATTGGGTTCCATATTTTTCTTACCCTTTCTGAGTCTAGCTGGATTGCAGAGTTAAGTTTATTATTATGGAATAAAACTAAACAAAAAAGATCAAATGATGAATCTTACATACAGTTCTCTCCATTTTTGTGTGCATAAAAGATGTAGTGTTGCTCCCTCCATAAAAGATATATTACACAATCTCGTGCTGATTCCCTAGTTTGCACTTAAATTATTTTTCATGTTAATTAGATGATCCCATCTCATTCCCCTCCTTCAAAGGTTTTTTAAAGCCACTTGGTTTAATTAAAGTATTTGAGGTAGTAATTTTGTATACTAGATAATCTACCCTTATGAAGAGACAGCATGGATATGTGGTAATCATGGAGAGCTTTGGTTTAATTAAAGTATTTAAGGTAGTAATTTTGTATACTAGATAATCTACCCTTACGAAAAACTGTTCAACTGGAGGTAAGTAATGTTTTTATCTTCATTTCTGATGTTTTTGGTCTTTGTTTTAGACATGTTAAAAGGTACTGCTCAATAACATATTTGGAATGATTGAATAAATATACAAGTGACGGCAAAGGATTCCAGTATAAACATGGTAAACATATCCTTTCATGGAAACCAAGAAATAAAATTGTAAAAGTAAAGCAATATTATTTTTCTAAAGTAAGTATAAACAGAATCATTATCAAGTATAATGAGTCATAAAATTTTCCAATTTTTTCATTCTCTCAGCATATTAATAATTTTATAAATGTTTTTCCTGTAGATTCTACAATTTAATTTAAAACAGGCACTTTTACAATGCGTGTTTGTGTGTGTGTGTGTGTGTGTGTGTGAGAGAGAAAGAGAGAGAGAGAGAGAGAGAGAGAGAGAGAGAGAGAGAGAGA
>NW_005353916.1:1010040-1053049 GCF_000412655.1 Myotis brandtii | reverse complement strand
ATATGGAAATCCAAAGGACATACAATAGTAAAGCAATTTTAGAAAACAGAAAAGAATCCCACTTGATTTCAAGGGTTAGTATAAAGTTATTATAATACTACTTTGGTAATGGCCAAGAGATACACATATATAGCAATGAAATGAAATAGAGCCCAGAAAAACACTTACACATATGTCTATGTTTTGGCAGTGGAAATCCAAAGGACATACAATAGTAAAGCAATTTTAGAAAACAGAAAAGAATCCCACTTGATTTCAAGGGTTAGTATAAAGTTATTATAATGATACTTTGGTAATGGCCAAGAGATACACATATATAGCAATGAAATGAAATAGAGCCCAGAAAAACACTTACACATATGTCTATTATGTTTTGGCAGAGTTACCAATTCAGTTCAATTGGGAAAGAAAACATTTTTCAATACATCTTCTTGGATCAACTGGATATCCACAAGGGAAAAAGCAAACATTGACCTTTACCTTCCATCATATGCAAAAATTTACTCCAAATGGACATTAGTCTTATAGGAACGCTTAAAGAGGTAAAATAAATAGAATAAAAAATAGGATATAATCTTTGTAATCTTAGAATAGTAAAATATTTCTTAGATAGAAGAGAAAATTAACCATAAAAATGAAAACTGATAAGTTGGACTTCCTTAATATTAAAAGCTTTATCCTATAAAAGTGTCATTAAGAAAATTAAAATGTAAACCATCAAATGGGAATAAATATTCGCATCACATATATCATAGAAAGGACTTGTTCACAAATACATAAAAAATTATATGCTTCAATAAGAAATAAACAAACCAAAACAAAGTAACAAATAAAAAATGCAAATGGGAAATAATTACATAGAGATTTCACAAAAGAAAATAAGTGAATGGCAAGTAATCACATGAAAAGATGTTCAAGCTCATTAGACATTAGGGAAATGCAAATTAAAACCACAATTAGATACTACTATAACTGGTTTGAATAGTTAGAAAATGACCATATAAAGCAGGGGTCATCAATTTGTATAAAGAACCCAGATATTTTATGCTTCACTGGCCATATGGTCTTTGTCAAAATTGTTCAACTCTGCAGTCATAGCAAGAAAGCAACCATAGACAATAAGGAAATGAATGGGTATGGCTCTATTGCTTACACAAATAAGTGGCAAGCCAGACTTAGATCTCAAGGCAGTTTGCCGTAATATAAAGTCTCAGCATGGACATGAGTAACTGCAATTCTTATACACTGCTGATAGAAATATAAAATGGTACTATCACTTTGGAAAATATCTGGGCATTTTCTTAAAAAGTTAAGCATATACCTAATATAGCATTCTATCATTCTACTTCTAGGAATTTACGTGAGAGAAATGAGAACATATGTTCAGACAAGGACTTGTACACAAATGTTGTATCAGCTTATTTGAAATAGCAAAAAGCAGAAATAATCCAAAGATCTAACCACAATTAAGTAGATAAATTATAGCATATTCATGCAATGGAAGTTTACTCAGCAATAAATGACAACGGACTATTGAGACACAACAACATGGATAAATCCAAAATCATTACGTTGAATAAACACACACACACACACACACACACACACACACACGGAGTATAAACTATATGATTACATCTATATAAAATTGTAGAAAATGAAATTAATCTCTATTGACAGGAATCAGATCAATGGTCGCCTGTGGATTGACCTGAAAGATTACAAAATGAAATTTAAAACTTTTGAGGGGACATGAAAGTGTTATCTAGATTGGGATGATGATGATTTCACAGGTGTATATATAGGTCAAAATGGATCAAATTGTACACTTTAAATAAGTGTAGTTCATTTTACTTCAATTAAACTCAAAGTTAAAAAAAGGATGAGATCACCAAAGAAATGAGAGTAGATAAAGAGGAACAAAAGTCTAATGCTGTCCTAGCTGGTTTGGCTCAGTGGATAGAGCGTCAGCCTGTGGACTGAAGGGTTCCGGGTTTGATTCCAGTCAAGGGCACATGCCCAGTTGTGGGCTTGAACCCCAGTGTGGGGCATGCAGGAGGCAGCCGATCAATGATTCTCTCTCATCATTGATGTTTCTCTCTCCCTTCCCCTCTGAAATTAATATATTTAAAAAAAGTCTAAGGCTAATGCCTGCTATACTCCAGTATTTAGAGATGGGAAGATGAGAAACAATGAGCAAAGGGACCTGAAAAGGATCAACCAATAAAGTAAAAGGACATCTGGTAGTAAGTGAGAAGCTATAACCCAAAGATAGAAAGGGTATCAAGGCAAAAAGTGTGATCAACTGAATTAAGTAACTCATATTAATTCAATAAGATAATGACTGAATATCACAGGGTTTAGCAACATGGAAATCAGACAATGAAAAGAGGAGTATGGAGGAGTTTTATGGTAAAGAAGAACAGAAATAGGATGACAGCTTGGAACTGGGTATTAAGAGAGGTTTAGTTATTCATTTATTATTTTTCCAAAGAGGAGAAGCCATAACATATTTGTATCTTGATAAGAATGAGGGAAGATGACTAGATCTTGAGGTAGATATGAGTAGACGGGAGGAGATGAATCTTGTGTACAAGTGGAAGGGATGATGTAAGCTATGAGCGTAGAGTTCATCCAAAGAGAAGACAGAGTATATGAGACTCAGTACAGGTGAGTAGATAAATATGGTAATGGGAATTTTTAAAGCTGTGATTCTCATCTTTGTACTTGGGAATCACCTATATAATATTCTAAAATATGAATGCCTATCCCACCCCCTGCCACGTCAACACCCTGAGTTTCTTATTTAATTGTTTGGGTTGCAGACTAGGTATTGTTACCTTGTTTTTGTCTTGCTTGTTTGTTTGTTTTAGTATGCTGGAGCTTCTATGGTGCATCCCAGAGAACCATTATAACATAGGATCCCTCTTATAATTTTGCCCATGTTTTTCAATGAAATAGGAAGAAAAGTTATCAGCTAAGAGGATGGAGAAAAAAAGTCTTGTGGTTTCAGGTGATATACAAAAGACACAAATCCAATTTCAACTAGGCAACTAAGAGTGACATGAGGTCCCTAATGTGATGGGAGAAAGATTAAGGCAGAATTGAATCAGCACAAGTCTTCAGAAAAGCAATCGGTGGAAGGAAAAGAAAAGGTCAGTGCAGCATCCATTAGAGAAACACAGCAAGGGGTAGAAACCAAAGGGGTGTCTGGCAAAGCTAGGCCTGGAGTTTCTCTGAAGGGCTTGGCAGGAACGCAGTGTAGTGAAAGGAGTCAGGAAAACAGATTATTATCCTGGCTGCATCACTTGAACACCTTCCTGCTGGAGATTAATTTCTTATATAGAGAATAAGAGTTGTAGTTAAAATATGTACTAATAAAATATCCACCACAAAGGATAGGCCAGAGAGGTAGGTCTAAAAGCAGATTTTTTTTTAAATCACACATAGTTAAAATATGTACTAATAAAATATCCACCACAAAGACTAGGCCGGAGAGGTAGGTCTAAAAGCAGATATTTTTTTAAATCACACAATTTTTTAAAATATATTTTTATTTATTTCAGAGAGGGAGGGAGAGGAAGAGAGAAATAGAAACATCAATGATGAGAGAGAATCATTGATCCGCCTCCTACACGCCCAGCACTGGGGATTGAGCCCGCAACCCAGGCGTGTGCCCCAACCCAGAATTGAACTGTGACCTTCTGGTTCACAGGTCAACGCTCAACCACTGAGCCACTATAGCCAAGTGAAATCACACAATTTTTATATGCCAGTCTAAGACAACGGTGTTGTCTTTTTAGGTGTAAGCCACTGAATGGATTTGAATAGAAAGTTGACATGATCCAATGATATTTTAAGAGGATTCATCTGGAGGTGGCATCAAGGGAAAGATTGGGGTAAGTAAGGAAATTATTATTTATGTAAAGTGAGGCAATGAGTCTGCTGTGAAGTGGTGGCAGTTGGAATGGAAAGGAAATGATGAATGTAAGATAAATTTTAGAGTAAAATTCAACTAATTGGATGACTAATTGGATGGAGAGAGCCAGGAGTCAAGAATGACTCAGTTTCATGCTTAGTTGACTGGGCAAATGGTGGCAAAATGAATAAAAGTCAGGAATCTGGAGAGAAGTTGGGAGGAGGAACTGCATGTAGGCAGGAAGATGATGAATTTGTTTTTTGACACAGTTGTGTTTTCGTTAGCTATGCACATGCCAATGAAACGCCCACCAGGCAGGCAGTTAGATATTTGGAACTGAACGTTGAGCTCAGATGACATGACCAGGAGATGGGAATTGATGATTACCCACCAAAGACTTGATTGCTATAGTCATAAGACTATAGTCAAGAAAGCCTGTTAGAATCACTCGATACCGCCTAAAAGAGAGAACTGTTGTGTCTGGCATTAACCCTGTAGTTGTTGGATTGTAGAAAGAAGAGAGGCCTAAAGGATTCAGTATGAAGGGCTGGAGTGGAAAGAGACCACCCAGAAGATTCTGGGAAATGGTTGCTTAGCAACTTGGTTGGAAATTTTTGTTATGTTACCTTGTTTAGCTATACCTGTGCATGAAGGGAGAATGTCAATCCCAAGTATTACTCAAGATCAAGTATTGGTTTATACCAGGTAAAGGAGCAGGTGGGTTAGGGTTAGGGTTAGGGTTAGGGTTAGGGTTAGGGCTAGAGTAATGGGCAAGGCAGATGCTAACCTATAAGGCAGTACTGGGGTGTGATGAGGATCAATAATTTTCTTTTTTTTTAAATATTTTATTGATTTTTTACAGAGAGGAAGGGAGAGAGATAGAGAGTCAGAAACATCGATGAGAGAGAAACATCGATCAGCTGCCTCCTGCACATCTCCTACTGGGGATGTGCCCACAACCCAGGTACATGCCCTTGACTGGAATCGAACCCGGGACTCTTCAGTCCGCAGGCCGATGCTCTATCCACTGAGCCAAACCGGTTTCGGCGAGGATCAATAATTTTCATTTCTGATAAGCACCCTTGATAATTCTGAAGCATAGCAGCATATTAGCAACAACTTTGGGAAAGTTAGCTTTTACCCATAAGCGCAGCACAGAATGAGGATCCAACTTCCAATAAAACAACATGTGAATTCAGGTGGACTCATAAGAACATACTTATATACCACAGGTTCCAGTGTCCACCAATAAAACAACATGTGAATTCAGGTGGACTCATAAGGAGAACATACTTATATACCACAGGTTCCAGTGTCCGGGGCTACCTTTACTGGGACAGTAAAAGGCATGCGTTTCACAGTCACTATGTCTGATTGGTGGGATCTGGGGAGCCGATTTTTGTGATATAAACAGTATGAGCTGTTGCAAATAGCAGCCAGGGAAACAGCAATCAATCAGACTGCCTTTGATCCAGATTAATCTTTTTACCCGTTGGATCCATGAAATTTCCCACAGGCCATTTGGGTTCCTAGAGTGGTGAAGAGATGAAGACCATTCTGGACACTGAAGCCATACTGATACATGGTATAATTAAAATACAAATTAAACACAAGTCCTAAAAACGGTGGGAAAAATACTCTTCCTATCAAAAGTCTGCAGATATCCTGTAGCTTTATGTAGTCTGAGTCAATTTCAGTGGAAATAAAAACACTTAGAGTGTCATAGAAATAACATTTGCTAAGGGAAAGTCGAGCTGGCAGGACTGATCTAATTCTGATAAAAAAAAAATACTGGTTTGAATTTACAGGCTGAGATGGTTATAAACCGCTCTGTGATCTGCCTAAGTTTTGCCTAAGTGGTAGTTTTCTAACTTAGGGGAGACTCAACACTGTGACTGAATAAATAGTCTGAATCACTTAGCAGGTCAAAGCTAAGATGTGCTGGCAAGTTCTGCTGTGGAATACATAGGCTGTGTATGTGTTACACACTCACTAACACGACCTGAGAATTTAACAAAAGAACATCCCACAATATGTCTGGAAGTGTCGAGAAAGCCTGTTAGAATCACTCGATACCACCTAAAAGGGAGGCCACACTTCTAAAGGAATTAGGACTTTCAGACCGCTGTTCCCAAGGTGCCAATAGCTTATTGGCTCCATCTGAATTAAGCAAGACTGCCAACATGCCTGTTGACCTTAGCACTGTTTCCAATCTGCTTAGATACGAGTGCGCTATGCAATATTGGAAACATAAACCTCTCCCAGAGCGGACAGCCAATGGCCTGATCCTTTGTTCCGGATATGAGAATTAAAAGTATAGAAAAGAAAACCTATATTTTGTTGTTGTTTGTTTCTCCCCCCCTAACATCTTGCTCTATTTGACAGCTGACAAAAATCAGTTTTGTCCATTCTGGCAAAAACAAAGAAAATTGAAAGAATGCATTTTAAGAAATAGTGTTTCAACAGACTTGGACAACTACCCTGGAACCTTGGAATTATGCTGACATGAGGTTGGAGGCCTGGGACTGTGTTATAGGTGAGAGAGTGTTATATTAATATTCTCCTGGAACCGGTAGCACAAAATGGAATCGTGTTCCACTTGCATACTGTAGTAGGATGCAGATTTCTACAGAGGACAGAATTTATGAGGGAGAGATTTTTGTCTGGCAATATGTCAGGCTGACAGAATCTAATAGGGAAAAGGAAATTAAATTAATTCCTGTATGAACTGTTAGGATCAACATGCATCTATAAAGGATGGTGTTCATTCAATCAGATGAGAGACTATCCTAAGAATGGCAAAGTTTGGATAGCATACACCCAGCAAGGTGGGAAACAGCAAATATTGGTCATGTGGGCCACCCTTATCCCCACAGAAGACTTTGATTATCTAGAGCACTCTTTCCCACTGAGCTTGGATGAGTCACAGAATTCTTCTCAACATCGTGTCCAAGAAAGTCACTATTAATCCATCAGGTTTGGTAATGAAATGAAACCCAGGTTTTATCTTCGACCTAGCATATTTTGTAAACAACTTTTAGGGAAGATACTTTCCTAGCATGATCTCACAATTCTTTTCCATATGGATCTTGCTAAAACAAAAGATTTCTTATATGTAGTTCATTCACTCATTCAGTCATTTAATCTGTATTTGCTGAGCACATCTTTATGTGCCAGGCATTGCTCAGTTTTGAAGACATGACAATAGCAATGCAGACAAGAATTCCTACCCTGTGGGAGCTTACAAGGTAATGCTTACAAAGTTAGGCACATGGAGCCAATACATATTTAAATTTACATTTGCCTCTCCTAGTTTATTGAAGTGGCCACTCATTAACAGATCTATTCAAATGAGTAACTACCGAGTCAGAGCACCCATGAACAATTTTTATTTTATATCCAAATATAACCCAGAACAAAGTTAATCTGAAACATGGTTAGTGCACTCTCAGTATTATGCAGCATAATAATAGTAATAATAATAATACCCAACAAGCCTTTTATGTATTTGACTATGGTCAGTACTATATGTACAGCAAATCTAAGGCCCTCCTGTGGCCAATTTGTTGGGATAGGAATGGGAGCTGACTAAGGGCAGAAGTACAGAGTAAAGACAGAATAAGTTAAACATGAAATTTTTCAGATTGTCTATCACTTGCAACATATGACCAGGAAATACATTTAGGAAATTCATGAATATTCGTATCTTTCAATATAGAACATTTTTTATTATTATTAGGTTAGAACATGACTTATGTTCAACTAGGTTTTTGCCTCTTCTAGTTTATTGCGACATTACAATATATTTGTACATCTCAGTGAGTCAGCACTGCCTTGCTGCAAATCCAGCCTTCCAGACTTCACTCTGTGTGACCGTGCAACCTAGCACAAGAGGCTAAAAGGAATGGTCCTAATGGTATACCAGTAAGACAGATTACAACCATGTAATGGTGCTGAATATTTTAATTTCTGCATAGCAAGGTTTCCCTTGGTCTGGCTTTCATCTTTCTCATATATCACATTGCTATTTTAAGTAAGAAATAGTTGACAGCTTTATCAAAAAAAAAAAAAAAGGCTGATAGTCCTAAATCAAGAATTTTGAATTTTAATGTACTTCCAAATTCCTTTGGGGCTGGGGAGAATACTTTTTTCCCCAGCATGAGATATATTCACACAGAAAATGCTACCAATCAGTTCATATAGTCAAAATTGCTCCTCTGAAACCCTAAATGTGTATGCAAAAAAAAAATCCCATATAAAGCAAAGTGGTTTCTTTTAGAAAACTAACCATCTTGTGAGCTGAATACTTTTGAGTTTGGCTAACTTGAAGAAATTTCCTTTGGTTGAAGTAATTTAAATCTGAATATTTTTCCATGAAATAAACAATCTCTCTTTAAATTTTCTTTATGAGTAAGTAGTATTGTCTAAGATGGGATATCTGTTTGTTCCAGGGTAATCACATCCTTACAGAGAAAAAGCATTTTGATTCTTTTAGTAAAAACATACTACGTCATATTTGTTGAAATGGTTCTAACTTCCCATTTAAAATGCACTGTAGAAGGATATATTTTCTTTCTGTTACACATAACTTGTGGAACTCTGAATGCCCAGTATGAAATAAATTTACGTTCTAAAAAGTATATCTCACTTGTTTGAAAACAAAACACGAAATGTTGAAAACTGTACAGAAATTAAAAGCTGTGTGATCTAATGTAAACTATGACATCATAGATAGATTGCCATCAATAACATTCCCTTTAGGAATGGGAATTTAAAATGCTAATCAATTATTATTATTTTGCTCATTGCATACTTAATGGTTTCTATGTCTGGTTTTCCTACAGAAACTTGTGGCTACATTAACAAAGGTATGGCTTGACTTTCCTGGGGAAAAGGTTGGAGAAGAGTTGGTGAGGAGTAAACACAATGTGATGGAAACACGGCCAACAGCCCTGAAATCTGGATCATCTTCACTGGCCTTCCAGTGAATGCTCCAGGTCCAGAGAAAGGATCAACCCTCTGGCTCCTCCATCTGAATTCCTCTTAGGGCACAGACCCCCTCTTCCTCTTAATGAATCCCCACATGCACCCCACAGACCTAGCATCCTGCTGGGGGCTGAGTAAGCATTTGATAAATGGCAGCTGTTTTTATTGCATGATCTCTACATGTTTATAACACATGCTATCCCCCCAAAAAAAAGAATGGAAAAAAAAGACACTTAAGGTACAAGCCATTTATCTCTGTCACAGCATTTCACCCCTCAGCTTCTTGCCCTGCCCAACCCTTGTAAGACAAAATCTCACTGCAGCCTCTGCAGCAGCAGCCCAGGGAGCAGAAATAATTGCTGGGAGTCAGGGCTCCTCTGGCAGAGGTGAGAGGTCGCCCTGGTGACTGGGCTCCCCACCTGTAACCAGTCAGAGTTCCAGGCAGCCGGTGGGCTTTATAATGCCAAATGCCAACAAATCTCTTTTTTATTTTCATCGCAAATACGGGTTTCTTTCCTTAGCCACAGAAAGAGTTCTCACACAACTCTAATTGTTGGTCTTGGTTTTATTATTTGTTTTTGAAGCTCCCAGAATTTTTTTAAAATATTAAATTTATTGGAATGACATTGGTCAACATGAACATATAGGTTTCAGTTGTGGGTTTCTATATTACAAGATCTGTGTATTACACTGTGTGCCCACCACCCAAACAGAATTCTTAAAATGCAATATTTCTTTGGGAGATGAGAATTATCTGTTGATAAATGTAAATGCCATGGTTTTAGTTTTTTGTGGTTCTGTTATTGTTTGATAAAGACTGAAGCCAGATCTAAACAAATAAATGAAGAAAACTAAAATAAAAATTAAATTAAAACATAAAATAAAATAAATATAATAAAAATGGGTAAGGGTAGGACAAAGCCAGAATTGGGTTACTTCATAAAGGAATTCCATAATTCCTCTTAAAAGGAATAGGTAACACATAATTAAAATAATAAAAAGTAGTTGTTTCTGTTATTTCATATACCTCCAACCAGAGTATGGTTTCTAGCTATAGAATTCTATGTAACTATTGTTAGCTTATTGAAGGTGTGTTTTCTAGGGCAAAAATTTGGAGGAAGTGATGCCTCGTGCTTATGTATACATGTGTGTGTGTTTTTGTAGATCAACTATTTTTTATCTGATATTTTTCATCATATAGCTTTGTCTCCCCACCCCTTTTCAAAGGCAGTCATATATGAATAACTCTAAACATTAGATGTATTTCTCTTTCATAACAACATAGGCCTTCTATGGAAGTACAGCATAAGGAACTTCTAATGTTGAATGATATATAGAATGTAGTCACCATATGTGTGTGTATGTGTGTGTATGTGTGTGTGTGTGTGTACACATATGTGGTTTCCGTTACAGATTTAGGTCATCTGCATCCATCTGTTTGTTTTTTGTTTGTGATTTTATTTTGCCATCTGTGTCACAAGGTTTACAGAGTTAACAAATTCTGTTAATGTATATGAATATGCAAAAATGTAGAGAAATTTGAATTTAATTTTTTTTTAATGTCCTGAAAATGACCACAGGGAAAAACAATAATGATGGCCAGAAAGAAAATAAAGAAGAACAAAAGAGAATTCCAGTTATATTCCACTACCTTATTATAGTTTTTTGTTTGTTTGTTTCAATTAACAAAATGTCAACCCAGAATAGCTTTGGGGAAAAAAATTCTTTTTTAGAAGGATATTGAGAGACCCTAAAAGAAGCTAATGACTAACCAACCCCTCATGAAAAGAGGCCCCCAATGTTGCTTTGGGGTCCTATCCATGGTGTTCATAAGATATATCTTTAATAATATTGGCAGTCATAATAATCTTAAGAGCTAACATCTATTGAATACACATTATGTCACACTTTAAATGAATTCCCTTATCTATATTTTAGAGCTGCTGTATAAGAAAATTCACATTCTTTTTTTCTATCTTCCAAATAAAAACAACTAAAGACAAAAAGGTTAAATAAATTTCCCAAGATGATATTGCTAGTCAGTGGCACTGCAAGGTACTGGATTCAGTCAAACTGCTATGGTAACCCAGTTAGTTACTCAAACAATCACAGGATCACAGGGTTCCCTTTCAAACAACCCCAATGTCTGTGGCTCAGTTAAAAATTACAGAATTTGGAAGAAGAGATGCTTATAGGTCTAGCTTGGGTCAGGCATCTACCTTTGAATCAACCAAGACAAAGGGCTACGGTTACTATGCTGGCCCTTTGTACTTGGGGGAGTTGTGGAGAGCTAGGCACCTCTAGCATATCCATCCTACCTTCATCCTATCTCCCTAATCAAATGTGACTGCTTCTGAGCACATTTTTCTTTCCTAACTTTGTTTTGTGTTACAGTGACAGGTTTGTATATCATCACTTCTAGAAAAGTTCTAGAATGCAGGGAGTTTGACCTTTCTTTTATATATCCCATGCTAAGTCTACCAGGCACTGGCCTGTAAGAGACCATTAAAAGACTAGTCGTTGAATTAATAAAATAACTGTGATAAATGGCGGTGAAGAAAACCATACCCTCTTCAATAATAGACAAAGATGAGAGAACCACATAGGCAAAGGCAAGTGAGGGGGGAAATATATATATATATATATGTGTGTGTGTGTGTATATATATATAGTAAAATATGATCTATGCATCCATTTAAAAATCAGCACATGAAAATAACATTATTTTTAGCTTCAGTTTCATGATTCAGCCTTTCCAGTGTAAATAATTTATAAGAGAAGTGAGACAAATATCAAGTTTGTGGGAAATGTAAATTAATTTGAATCTAAAATTAGAAGAACCCCTTCCCATAGACAGACAACAAGGGGACGAAAAGGGCAAAAGGAATTTGATGAACACACATTGGAGAAACCAAAGAACCACAGAACCTAGCAGGCTGATGGCCTTTGATAAAGGAAGTCAAAAAGTCAAGAGTCCAGGAAGGCCAGAGGTTTACACAAAAAGACAAATAACACAGGACTAGAAGACATAGAAAAGGACATAAAATTTACAACATATTTGCTTTGTAGACTTGACTTGAGGCAAAAGTGGGAACGAGGCAGAGATTGTATTCAGGCATCCAAACCTTCATTGTGTGCCTAGTTGGGCTTTCTGATACTTCCTCCCACTCTACTACCCAGTAACCTTCTGGTCTCCCATTTTCCTTTGTTCTCAATGGAAGATAAGATCAGGTGCCTCTCACTGAAATGCTAATATAAATGAGTCCATCTGAATGTTACCATTACTTTGACTTTGAAAGTGAAAGTCAAGTTTCTGTTAAAGGAATTCCAACAGCAACACCAAGACTGGACAGGACTAAAAGGGTCAGGGTTTCTAACTCAGACAGCACATAAAGCTGACCCTCCACTTTTTATCACTACATACTGTGTGACCTTGGCTAAATCACTCAACCACTCTGGGTCTATTGTTTTTTGTTTTTGTTTTGTTTTTTTTCTTTTTAAACCTCAGTTTCTGACTTTATAAAATGCAATAATAAAAACCACTGCCTGGGCTACTATAAGCATTAAATATATGTAATTGCCTTCCTCAGTGCTGGGAACTTAGTAAGTACTCATGAAGTAGCAATTATAGGTTTTATACACACTACTACTGATGTCATTACTTTTGTTACTTTTGGTGAGTGGTCTCCAAAATGGGATGTGTGCAACTCAGAGTGTGCATGTCATTAACTGTTGAGAGGTGGGATGAAAATATATGAACTTACATGAGTGTATTGTATATACACATAAAACCTAAAAAAATTAAGCTTTACTAATAGTTAAAGTAGGAATTAACACTCATTTTTATACTTGATCTCTTTATTGCTGTGTCTCCTGGGACAGAATGGAGTGTCCTCAGTGAGGAAGGTTTGACATGGTGCCTGCTACATATTGCTACATACTGTGATTATTTATAAATTATGTTATTTTTATCTTCAAAAGCAAATGGTTGGAATAATTTCTGCAAAGAAACTATGAGTTCAATTTGGTATTAAAAATGCACAAGTTCAAGACAATGGCAGCACTGGCACATCCCTATTCTTTACATGAGCTCCTTGCCCGCCACGTTATGTCATTAAAACACGAACAGCTGATAAGAAGGTAGAGGCGAAAGAAACTGTCTATCAGAAATTGACGGTGACCATCCTGAACAATTGCACCATTAAGTAAAAGAAATAAATGTATTACTAACGTGTATTAATTAAATAAATGTATTAAGTAAAATAAATAAACGTTTGTCATCTTTTCAATTGCTCTATTGTTCTGACTGCACATTAGTTATTTATAAATAAATATTCAAAAGTTAAGAGTGTATTCTTGAAAAAAAATTTCCACAGGTAGCACTTGATGAAAAACTTTTGGAAAGCACACTGCTAAGTGCACAAGTTTCTTGAATTTCTGGAATCTCTAAGTTAATGATAGGAAGAGGAAAACATTTTCAGTTGGACCTGGAAAAAAATTGTAACAAATGGATATTTTATCCCCAGGTGAGAGAAAAGGAATCAGAAATATTTCATTTGATTGAATTTAATTCATTATTACTTACTTTTTCCCTAATTCATTATTAAACAGAGTAAACACTCAGAAAGCAGAACAATATTACTTCCCCCTACTATCTAGAAGTTAGTCCTGTAAGTCTAGTTCCCAAAGTTTCACAAGATTATTTAATCTTTTGCCCACTTCATGCCAGGCCCCTTGGAAAACATCCCAGAGCCCAAGGGAATTCAAGATCACGAAGCCTGAACTCATCTCTAGAAAATTAAGGAAATAGCCCTAAAAAGAAAAATCATCTTAATAAAATTGTACCAGGACAGTAGATGGGTGGGTCCCTCAACATTTCAGAATTCTTTATTTATCCTTAGAAACACATCTCTGTCCATCTACTGATTGTTTAATGGATTGAGTGATCTATATATCTGGAGAGAGGAGTCCTACCCTCACTCCTTTCAAATCTGCCTCTAGAATAATTGAATTATGTATCCTCTCTTTAAGAAAGCCATAGGCTTTGTACATTTGTACGTGTTTTGTGTCCTTGGGCTCCCAGGCTGATGGGAATGATATGATTCAATAAAAATAAGATGCATTGGTCCTTTTATTCTGAGCTGCCACTTTTCTTAGTTGAAGAAAGATCGAAATTAATAGACTATTCTAAACAGACTTTTTATTTCCTTGTACTTTTAGCCAAGGCTTTAAAATCCACATGAGCCAAATCTAGATTCTTGAAACCAGCAGAAGCTCTCTTTAACTGGGTAGATTTTTGAAGCAAGAATGCCCTTCTATTTCTGTCCTGCGGTTGACTGACCCTGAGATGGGATTGTGTGCATCGTAACCTCTCTGTGAGCCGGGAGCTCCCGTCAGTGAAGTTTCATCATATCGAAAGGCTGGCATGTTTCTGAGAGAAGTCCAGCGCGGCTGAACATTTGCCTGGTGCCACAGGATCCTTGGGTGAAAGGCAGACGGGACACGCTGCGAAGATAGCTCTGAGTGCCAATTTCCAGATGGAACTCTTTTCCAGTGCACTCCTCTTCCAAAATCTGCTCGGAAAGGGCTCCCAGAGCTGGTAAGGGCTGCTGGGCTCGTTTGTTTTTCCTAGTTGCCATGGAGCTGCTAGTTTCAATCACAGAGCCACTGGGCGAGAAGAGTGAGTGCCAGAACCCACTGGCTCTTTGGAGAAGCTGAAGAGTAAGTAGCAGGAAGCAGTAAACCAAAATCATAGCTGCCAATAAATGACCTAGACACTGTTTTCTTGGCGGGCCTGTCTGAGTTCTTCATGGCTAAGCACATCGAGACAAATGGGGAGAAAACAGCGTTTTCTCAAGGATCCAGTGAGGTGAGTCTCTGAGCTAAGAAGTGAGGGCAACTCTTTTGTAAGAAGTTCAGTTCTGGCAGAAGAGCGGAGATGAATCAGCGTTTGGATCCCCAATCATTTAGGCTGGGCAAGTCACTCAAACTTGCAAATCTCAGTTTCTTATCTGTAAAATGGGTGTAATAGTAACCACCAATGGAATTGTTTAATAAGGTGTGTAAAGTGCAAAGCACAGTAAGGGAAGCCAGCTTTTGTTATTCTAATCTTAGTAAATGAGAGTATTCAACATCTAAATAAAAATGCATAATAGGGTAACAATTGAATGCTGACTTTTAACACTGTCTTTACAGTTTGCTCTCTGGTTGAGAAGACGTGACATTTGAAAAAGAAAAGCTGCATGATATTTAAAAGTATTCACATCTCCAAGGCCTGGAACTCCAGCACTATCTAATCTCAGTGGTTGCTAAGTTTTGTGCATCTTGCTTGGCTTGGTTAGAAATCAAATGCTTTCCTTGACTATAATCGTTTTCACAAACACACTGTGTGAAAGGTGATGGGAGTGCGTTTGCAGAGAATCACTTTAAAAGCGTGATTTATTGAACTCCCTCTGTGCTCCTAAATAGATACTGCCCCACCCTAAACTGGACAGTCCCGCTAGAATTCATGACAGAAAGTCTCCTGAACAATATATCAAAATTCATAAAGCTGCAGGAGAGAAAAGGCGCCACACTAATTTAGCCTTTGGAAATTCTGATCCAGGACGTTTTCTGGCTAGCCTTTTCTCCTGGGAGAGCAGGCTTCTTCCTGGCCACGGCTTCTATTGTTAGTTACACTCCCCAGCTCACGGGGAGCTGCTATCAGTAGCTATATTCCCATCCTCCCTTTTGGAAACTTTGCTTCAGTGGGACTGGGAGATGATTTCCCTGCCATCTGAAGTCCCTGCGTGTCACTGAGGTATGCTGGCCCAGGGACTTAAAAACAGATCCTTTCTTTATCATGGTTCAATGCTGGATAAGCAGAGCAAGGTTTTGACATTCAAACTGGCCCATTCTGGAGCCTTTTAAAGAAAATGCTCCTTCCTGTCTTAATAAAACTCAAACAAAAAGATTCTGGATTTAATCATGTGAAACAAAAATTATTTCCTTCACCCAGAAATGTCCGCTGGCTTGTTCAGATCGCCGTTGGATGGTGAGAACTGGGGGTGAGGAAGGAGGGGGTGGGGGTTCATCCTGTTAGAGCTCCTGAAATTCAGGTACATCCCTTGACTCAGATATGTCAATGCAATAATAGCAGGAAGCTCTGGCAGGACAATTCTTGGATCTGTCTACAGTATATACAGGACAAATGAAAATGTCTTTCCATATAGGACACTATTTCCAGGGCCACTGTGATTCAATGGGCAATATGTCTCATAATGGATTTTGTTCTGTTAATTTGTTTGTGTCTGTCTGTCTGTCTATCTCTCTCTTTGTCTTTCTCCCCTCCATCCCGTCGTACATCTGACAATGTGGAACAGAGAACATAGACCCATAAATAGAGATGCAGTGAAGGGAAGGACAATGGGAGAGCTGATGTTTGATACATCATTTCAATTCACTCATTTATCACCCGGAGAACAGAATTCAAAAACTTCTCATCATGTCCAGTGGTTATTCCTTTTATGTGTAATAAATATACGAGCCTTTAACAGGAAACCAAAATACTTACTGCATTTCAGTCAACTGAAAACTGACCTAAATGAATGATGAGAGAAAATGATAATAGACTATGGCCACCCAAATTTCACATAAAAAAATTCCTCCTTGAAGGCCTAGAGCCGTATAACACCATAGAATCTCTACTTAACTGCCAGAGTTAAAATGGAAGAGGAACAAAGGTAATCTTTTAAACTCCGAAATGTTATTGCTAGGAGACTTAAAAATAATATAATAATAAAAGGAATGAGTAATCAAAGTCTTAGATGTTTCTTAACTCTGATACTGCCATCCACATCTGTACAACTGCAAGCATTTCTTGCTCATTCTGACCACTGCTCTGTTTCAATGGCCAGTTTATTCATGTATCTCCCTCTGTGGCCAAATGACTATCACTTGCATATCTCTCCTTGGTTTTATTTCTAGCATTTCAACCTTACGCAGAATGTGTAAACAGAAGAAGTGGGTGTTTGGATCAATGCAGCTTAATTACAATCCTGCTTTCTGATTCTTGCTTATTTTTCTTTTCACTTATTCTAACCAAATGAGACAGTTGGGCACTGACTGTTGTGTATATTCTGGTCACTAATTTTTTTTTTGTTATAAATACACAAGTTGTTTGTCCATTCGAAAAGTAAAGCAGAAAGTCCTTTTGACTTCATTTTAAATTGCCTGATTAAAATGAGTTCACAAGAGCCTTTTTCTCTCTACCCGATCCTCTTGCTTTCATTGTGAAGACTACAATAAAATAAAAACACAAATGTAAAGAATTATTGGTTTTGATGCTTTTGGTCTTCCTTTCAAGCTATCTTTTGATGTTTGCCTCTAGAACTCCAATGTTGCAGCCACCACCACGACTTGAAAACGTCCCCCCACCGCTATGCCATTTCAAACATTCTCTTAGTATTAACACAAATCAGAATCAGGAGGTATCTAATTGAGCTGGTTTTGATTTTGTTAATACAAAGTGAAAGATTAAAATGGAGCAGCAACGGCAAAAACATTTCTTAAAGCGGCAGCCACAGCGAACCAGTGAAAGGAAGGCAAAGAAGCTGAAAAACCAAAGCTTTGAAAACTTTAGAAAACAAACCGGGGGGAAAAAAATTACAGGAAAGTGCAATCATTACAGAGGTTGCTTCATAACCTCTTTATAAAAATGTTACTGCTTGGCAGAAGGCACTACTGCGAAACTTTTCAAATAAATCATAAGTGTTTCCCCCTGTAACATTTGCATGTTCACATTTTCTACTTGTCACTTTTGGTGGCAGTTGGTGAGTTCTGTCATGGTCTGGGCTTCCCCCACACGCCTCTCCTTCCTTCTTGTTTTCTCCACCTTTGCAAGTCTCTGTCCTGCCCAGAGCTGGACTCCAGCTTTCCCTCTGGTCTGTATCCCAGCTGCCAGACCACAGTCCCACATGCCCCCTCCGCCCCAAGGTCGTTAATGAGTTTGAACCCAGCGTCATTTGAACTAAAGGGATCTAAAGAGTTATCCTGATGTTGCTCTATTAAGCTACATAGCACTTTTTTTTTTTGTCATGGTGGTTATTATTCCAGATTTCGGGATAATAGTTGCGGGATGCTTATCTGAACAGGCAGACCTTTCCTTGTTCAGTGTTATTTCTACAAAATAAGTCATTAGTAGAAACTACAGCAAAATCTCCTGATGAAATTTCGGGTGTTTGGGGGGCATTATGCCATCCCCATACTCTCTTCCCCTAAGACACTGGGGGACAGATAGACTTGCAAATACAATGGAAGTCTCTCCAATACTTGCTGAGCCCGTGGAGTTTACCCCTTGGTAGAAAGCGAAACTTTTGGGTGAGTACTCCTCTACCCTTTTGGGATTACTTTTCAAACTCCTTTCAGCTCTTGTAAATGACCCCAGGTAAACTGAAGTCTGATTCACACCTTGACATGAAATAATCACATGCCACTTTCAGAGGCAAATTTTTTAAACCCCAAATTGGAACATGCAGCTTGACTACATAGAATTAAGCATTTGGACTAGGTGCCATAATTAACACTTATTAGACATTCAATTCTAATTATATTCACTTAACTAACCAGAGGAGTAATGCTTGAACTGAGAGAGAAAGGACATATAGGAGCTGGCCAGACAGGGAAGAAAAGTGTTTTGAGAAAAAGGAACAAAACATATGAGACACAGGTGTCTAAGTGTGTGCCACTCGTGGAGGAACTACAGGACATTCAGGAGAAGAAACAGGATACATAAGCGGGGGACAGACCATCAAAGACTTTGCGGTGGGCCGATGAATGAAAAACTTCATCCGCGAGGAGAGCAGAGGAAGGATTTTGAGTAGGGGAGTGAGACGTTCAGATGTGCATCTTACAAAGATGTTTGCTGGGAGCATAGGAGAAATGGATGGGATTTTCTATCTGTGACGTTGAGATGTGTCTCATGCTCTGTAATGTGTAACAGTTTAATTATCATTCTTTTCCTCTTTAGTGGAATTGAAACTACAAGCGAATCTTGCCATCAATAGTGAAATTCAAGGCACTTCCCTCTGGGAGACTGAAGATTCACATTTAGCACATTACAGGCTCTGGGAAGTCCTGCAGAAAAAAAAAAAGCTGCCCCATCAGGAACACCCACTCTGGAATATTATGTTAGTGAGAAAGAAATTTGATTGTAAATCATTGAGATTTGGATGTTTATTTGTTACAACACTTACACTTAGCATTATCCCAACTAACCTAGCCTGAAAGGTACAGAGTCAAATGCCACATACAAAGCAGGGAGCAGAGGGAGGGGTTGTTTTGGTAAAATCAAAACAACCTACTAAGGAAAAGAAAAGTGAAGCGTATAGAGATGCTAACCGCTGGTCGAAGGCAATCTAGCCATTCTGGACAGAATTAAAACGTCCTCTGTCTGACTTTAATAGCCAAACTCAGTTTTTGCACATAAAATAAATATTCATAGATTTGCAATCTATAAAACCCTGAATGTGGGCTCCTCTGTTTATACAACAGTGGGTAAAAGTACAGCTGTAAAAAGTCCTAACTGCTGGATCATTTTCATGCACATACACACACCATCCTTGCCAAGTACATGGGCTGCTGCTAGTTTCTGTTCTGTTTCAACCCAGTGAAATGGACAGTGCCTATTTAATTCTTCAACTAGAAATCCCTGCTGGCTGTATCCAGAGACGAGTGCTTCAGACCTCAAGTTATCACCAAGTCCTTTTACTATAAGATCCCTGCTACATTACTAAACTCACAAAAATTTCTGCTCAGCAAGCCACGGGAAGAAATGATAGGAATTAGCTTTGGGGAATATAAAATTAAATATTTACAAGAAAATAAGTTCTTCAGCTTTGGTGGTGATATTCTGAGTGATGGAACATTTGACTCGTATTGTAAGTAGAAATTACCTAATTACCTTCTAAAACATTGGCAGCCACTTATCAAGGAATGACTAAAAGCCCAAGACAATCCTAAGGCAAAACAATGGTTTAGCATGATGCTTCTTTTAACTTCACAGTTCGGGCTCTTGTAAATGAAGTGGTCATTGCTTAAAGGGAATTTTGAATGAATAAAAAGTGTCTTGCAACTGGTATGGACAACACATTATTTCTTGAATTGTGTGCATTTGATAGAACATATCCAATTATTTGCAGATTTAGAACAACTCCCCACCCAGCTTCATCCATCCACTATCCTTACACAGAAGACTCAACTCTAGAGGGGACTTGTCATACACTTGGTCTCTGGGAATAACGTGATATGGAGAAATAGCTCTGGGTCAGACTCAATCCAAGTACCAGTCCTGCTATTTGCTAGCAATGGGATTATTACAAAGTACTTTGTTTTTGGTCTATGAATAATTTTAAAAACCTAATGAGTCTAGCAAGATTTTCGTAGACATTGACAAGTTAATTCTAAAATTTATATAGAAAGGTAAAGGGTCTAGAGTAGGTAAAACAATTTTTAGAAACAGGAATATGGTTGGAGGAATGATTCCTCCTGATGGCAATGTGGGAGAGGAATAGATACACAGGACAATGAGATGGAAGAGAGAATCCAGAAATAGATCAATATAAGTGAAACCAACTAATTAGAGAAAGGTACAAGCACAATGAGATATTACTACATGCTTATTAAAATACCTAAAATAAAAAGAGTGATAAACACCAAATGCTAGTGAGAATGCTGTGGAATTAGACCACTATACATTGCTGGTGAGAATGTAAAATGGTACAACCACTTTGAAAAAGAGTACTTTCTCACAAAACCAAATGTGCAACTACTGTATGTCTCAATCTTGGGCCTTTATCCCAAGGAAATGAAGATTTATGTCCATACAAACCCTGTATACAAATGTTCACAGCAGCTTAATTCATAATTGTCTCAAGCTAGAAACAATGCAAATGTTTTTCAATGGGTAGTTAAACTATGGGACATAATTTAGTAACACACAACTTGGACAGAGCTACAGGAAAATTATGTTGAATTAAAAAAAAGTCAACCTCAAAAAGTTACATACTGAATGATGTATGTAACATATTTGAAATAACATAGTTATGGAGATAGAGAACAAGTTAGTTATTGTCAAGAGTTAAGGGTGGGGCAAGTGAAAGGGATGTGTATGGCTACAGTTTTGTATTTATGATGGTATTTACATGAATCTACACATGTGATATACCTCCACAGAACTATACACATGCACACACCACATATACACACACACAAGCACATGAAAAACATATAAAGTTTGAACAAATTCCCTGTACTCTACCAATGTCAATTTCCTAGTTTTGATACTGCATTATCATCTTTCATGATGTTACCATTGGGGAAAATGGAAAGAAGTTTGCACAGAACATCTCCGGACATGTTTTGGTTAACTTCCCGTGAAATGATAATTTCAAAATAAAAAGTGTAAAACAATTGATTTAATTTTTATAAAAGGTACAGAAGGATTGGACTTAAAGCAAGAAAAATTCAGTAGTTCTCTGTGAAGTATTACTTGAGAAGACTGAGGGTTGTCCCCTGAGAATAAAAATGGCTGAGCCTTCGTTGGAGAAACTATACTTTGGCTTAAATTATTGTTTCTAATTAAGTGCCAACCCACTGAATATGTTGTTGCTAACACCTCCATTTAAATTTGTTTATCAATTCCTTTCTGAGAACCAGTTTTGATTTCTCGCTCCTTCTCTCCCTCTCTCTCCCATTTTTTTGTTCTGCAGAGCGAACAATAAAAATAAATTGAAAATAATAATCAAATTTAAAACTTATTTAGTGTTTTCTATATGCCAGGTAATGTTCCCCTCCTTTAATCATCTAAATAATCATATAAATTAGGTACAATGATTAAACAACATTTTCATTGATGTGAACATTAAACTTTGGAGAGGCTAAGTAAAACCCAGATTTCCAATCTAGACAACCAATAAGTAGAGACTTGCCTGGAATGGCTACATTATACTTAGATACAGAAAATAAAGAAATAAAAAGTCAGTTGATTTACTACTCTGCAGGGATGGCAGGTCTCTCTCAATCTCACTTCCTCCTTTCCTTTCTGCTCTCAGCCAGGCTCTTCCTCTTCCCCCTCCAGTTGGTTCATCTAGCTCCTTTCTTTCTCACATCTTTCCAGACTCCCTCCAGGATACTCCACCATTTTGTTGGAAAGATTTTTCCCCTTTATAGGACTTCTCTCATATGTATCTTCAAATATATCTTAATCTATTAAATGAGAAATTTCTCTCTGTCCATGTCTGTTTAACCTAGTGATTAAAAGTAAGCTGACACACTGAAAGAAGATATCTATTGACAAAGGCAGGAAGTGTGCTACATTTATCAATTAATATTTTCAGTCTGTCACTTACATTTCAGGAAATACATGCCCCACCTAGAAAAATAAAGGTAAGCTACATATCATTCACTCAAATCTAAAAGAAATGCCTAAACACTTAATTAAATGTCTTTTCCTAACACTTCTTATTATCATCATAATAAGCAGCTTCCCAAATATGCCCCAGAAAACAAAGGCCAGATTTATTGAAAGCCAATGTAAACAGGCATGTCTACCATGTTATTTTTTAAAAAAAAAAAATTAATGATAATAACATCTTATCTAGTAATGGAATCTCTACATCACTGTTTAATCCTTCTATTCACACTAATTTATGATGCTTGGGTTTCCTCACCCTATAAGAGGGCTGGGTGCCCAAGATGAATGGCTTCCTCTTATTTTAAAGAAATGTTCCCACTCACACACCTCCCAGAGGCTCTCAACTGGCATTCAGATATTCCTGTTTAACAGGTCTGCAGCAGCCATCTCTATAGCTTATTCCATGTCCTGAATCTTCTTTTGTTTTGTTTTTTTTTAGATTTCACGTAGAAAAAAATGTATGTAAAATCCAATAGAAGAGATAGAATGAAATACTAAAATACCACTGGTTAATCCAAAGATGATAGACAAAAATCATATCAGTATCTACATTAAATACATATGGGCTAATAATTCCAATTAAAAGGCAAAGATTGTTACATCCCATATATACCAAAACAAATTATATGATGTTTAGAAAAGGCACACTAAATACACAAACAGGTGGGAAGTAGAGGTTTAAAATGGTGTAGTATGCAAATAGTAATCATAAAAAGCGTGTGTGGCTATATTGATATCTGAAAAGAAGGAGTTAAAATCAAAAGAGATAAAAAGATGATTTCATAATAATAGAGGATAATTTATCAAGAAGATATTACAGTCATAAATATGTGTACACTAGAGGCCCGATGCATGAAATTTGTGCAAGAGTAGGCCTTCCTTCCCCCGGCTGCCAGCACTGGCTTCCCTCTGGCATTGGGGACCCAGGCTTCCCTCCAGCCACCAGCAGGCACCCGGGACCTGGGCTTCGTCCAGAAGGACGTCTGGTCTAATTAGTATATTACGCTTTTATTATTATAGATATGATAGAGTTTTAAAATACATGAAGCACAAACTGACATAAAAAGGGAAAATTATATAAATCCACAATCATAGATGAAGATTTTAATATTCCTTGTTCAGTGAATGATGGAAGTAGACATAAAACAATAAAGATATAGAAGATTTAACCAACACTGTCAACAAATTCAACAAAATTGATAACTAACAGAATATAGCAAAATACACATACATGTATACATGGATTAGTTATAAAAATATATATATAATGGGTCTTAAAAGAGGTCTTAATAAATTTTAAAGGCTTGGAATCTGATAGAGTATATATTTTTTACCAAAATAAAAAAATTAAAAATCAATAATGTTAATAGGATATCAAGCAATTCCACAAATATTTGTAATAAACAATATACAACTAATTGACCCACAGTTCAAAAAGTACCACAGGAAAATTAAAAATATCTTGAGCTACATAATAATAAAAACATGCCAAAACCTATGGAATTAAAGTAAGCAATCTACAGGATAAAATTCAGCAACTGTTCATAATACAAATTCTTAGCAATTAAGAATAAAAGGAAATATCCTCAATTGAGAGCATTTTTTAAAACTTAGAGTTAATATTATATTAAGGGTGAAATATCAACTGTGTCCCTCCTAAGGCTATGAACAAGGAAGACATCTGCTTTTTGTCCTTATATTCAACATTGTGCAGGAAGCCCTAATCAGTGCAAAAAGGCAAACAAAAGAAAAAGGCATCCAGATTAAAAAGAGAGAAATATTTCTTTAATTTGTGGAATACATGGTTGTTTGTGCAGAAAATCCCAAGAATCAGCAGAAATAATTATAAACTTAGCAAGTTTGCAGATACAAGGTCTGATTTTAAGGGTTGTCACATAATGACAGTAATCAAGGTAGAGGTATAAGGAGAGACAAATACATTAATGAAACAGAACAGAAAATTTAGAAGTAGACCCATGGTCAAAGAGTAAATTTGTCAACAAGTCATGTTGGTAGCTAAAATAATAATAATAATTAATAAATAAATCTAATTTGAGACAAATGAGAAAACTAAATGTAAAGTTAAATACATAGGACTCATGGTGGAGGTATGCCAAAAAAATTTTTTTTCAGAGAACGAACAGCAAAAAATAAGAACTACAAAATTAAAAAAAAAAAATTACTTTCATTTGCTCTCAAGTTGCTATTATTCTCTGAAAATAAGTAATCCATGTTTTTTGGGGTTTTTTTTTCAATGCTGGATTTATAGAAATTTGTATAACTGAATGTCGACTGGAACTCTTTATATTTCCAGGAATTATAACCATAACTTTAAAAAAAAGAAGAAGCTCTAAGTACCCCCACATTCTATCATCAGAGAGTTAGTTAGGACCCTGACTTCTGAGGACACACCCTTCCTAGCCTACCCAAGTCAATATAACATTAATATTGGGAGAACTGGAAAGGGGGTGAATTTTATGGTGGCCAAGTAAGAAAAGCTCCAAAAGAGTCACTCCAATAATAGAAGTTCCTGCAGAGAAGGGAACCAGCATGCTGTTCCCTGAATGAGTAGTCTGGCTCATTCTGCAACAGCCCAGTAGAGTGTACAGCCACAGTTCTTGGAAGAGCACCCTGAGAAATTAGGAGTATAGCACATCATTGTTCTCAAAACTTCCCATCCCACAATGGAAAATAGGGAGATACTTCACTGGGTCCCCTGAAGTTCAGAGGCACATTTAAATATAGACAATTCCTACCTACTTCTTGCCTAGGCGTATTGGCCAGCCCCTTCCTGCTAAGTTTGAAATGACTATAGTGTAGACTTAGATAAAAATAGAGCAAATTGCACCCTGGCTGGGTGGCTCAGTTGGTTGAAGTATTGTCCCGTGCATCAAAAAAGTTGTGGGTTCTATTCTGGTCAGGCTTATACCAAGGTTGTGGTTCGATCCCCAGTTGGAGGGGCAACCAATCGCAATGCTTCTCATTCTCTCTCTCTCTCTCTCTCTCTCTCTCTCTCTCTCAAATGGAGTGACGATTTTAAAAAAATAGAGTGAATTGAGATGTAAGACCAATACATTCTCTCTCTGTGGATCTCAGAAGGAACAAGAAAGTACCACATCTATTTCAGTGAACTACTTGAAAAGATACTTGAATGGGAAGTAGCCTTGGGGTTTTCCAGACCCCGTGATTACTGGAATGCCCAACATGAAGAAAATATTGGAAATATAAATCTGGAGCAGCTGGAGGCATAGATAGCTGTCCCTCTGAGGGAGAAGTTGAAAGGGACTGGATTGAGCTAAACAAGAAAGCCACAAACATAACCTATATGCAGACGAGGTAGATCATCTCAATATCAAAAGCCACCAGTTATGGAAAAAAGGACATTTCCCCATCACTGATAACTGATATAAAGACATCCATATGCAAGAACCTCTGCCACCCCTATTCTTTCTCTTGCCACCAATATTGGAAAAGCTAGCACTTCTAACTCTCTCTCTCTCTCTCTCTCTCTCTCTCTCTCTCAAATGGAGTGACGATTTTAAAAAAATAGAGTGAATTGAGATGTAAGACCAATACATTCTCTCTCTGTGGATCTCAGAAGGAACAAGAAAGTACCACATCTATTTCAGTGAACTACTTGAAAAGATACTTGAATGGGAAGTAGCCTTGGGGTTTTCCAGACCCCGTGATTACTGGAATGCCCAACATGAAGAAAATATTGGAAATATAAATCTGGAGCAGCTGGAGGCATAGATAGCTGTCCCTCTGAGGGAGAAGTTGAAAGGGACTGGATTGAGCTAAACAAGAAAGCCACAAACATAACCTATATGCAGACGAGGTAGACCATCTCAATATCAAAAGCCACCAGTTACGAAAAAAGGACATTTTCCCATCACTGATAACTGATATAAAGACATCCAAGACATGCAAGAACCTCTGCCACCCCTATTCTTTCTCTTGCCACCAATATTGGAAAAGCTAGCACTTCTAAGAGGGAGAAGGATGAGGTGTAAGACCAATACATTCCTTTTTCTCTTTCAAGTAATTTAGTTCCATGAAGGTTGGCTTTTTTTATCACTTTCAAATGGAATCTTTTCTTTAAACTAAAATCAATCAAACTCATCATAAATATTGAGATTGATTTTTGAGGCCACAAACTAAATAGCAATCCTGCTACAGTTCTTAAAGAGTTGAAATGTACTTTGCATTTCAATATATAAACTCTCTGTGTGTATATATACATAGAACTAAAATCATAATCATCAAAGGGAAAACTGAAATATCTCACCTATTATATGATGAATTTTACAATTAAATATAAAGTTAAAATGCTCCCAAATATATTGGTGGGATGTTGAGAGAGATGAGTAAGGGAACTTTTTGATTGAGAATAAAAAGTTGATGTGTCCTTTGGTTAATCTCTTCTGCCCATCCTCCTCCCTTCCCTCTGAGATTTGTCAATCTATTCCATGTTTTCATGCTCCTGGTTCTATTTTATTCACGAGTTTATTTTGTTCATTAGATTCCTTGTTCATTTATTTTGATTTTTAGACTTAAATGTTGATAGATATGCATTTATTGCCATTTATTGTTCATATTTTTTATCTTTATTTTCTTCTTCTTAAAGAAGACCCTTCAACATTTCATATAATACTAACTTAACAAAGAACTTATATGCATTACCCATGGACATAGACAATAAGGTGGTGAAGGCCTGGGGTGGGGCAGGATCCAGCTGGAGGGGGACAATAGGGGGAAAAGGGGTGTACATCTGTAATACTCTCAACAATATATATTTTTTTAAAATAAAAAATAAATAAAAGTTCATGTGTCCAAGCTCATTTTCAAGTGTGAAATGACCAACAGCTGTAAATTAGCAGATGAACCTATGTTTTGTAAACATGGATGAAATCAGGTCTGTTTCTATATTTTTGGCAAAATGTGCTTATGAAATCATATTAACAACATCTTCCAGGTGAGCCTACTGCCAAGAGTTTGTTTCTTTCATGGACAGAGACCCAAATGCATCCTTTTCTTGAGGCTCTCATTAGTATTTGTGGAGAAGTTCTGACCAGTAATTATCTTTCACTAAATGATTCTATAATTGCTTTTCTGTGGCATGTGTTGACATATTTATATCGAGGAGACACCAAAATGGAATGAAAACTAAAATAATCAAATCAGTCATCTGGATGGTTAGGGTCAGTGTCATAGGACAGAAACTGAAGCCTACTTGGTGAGAGCTCCAAGTCCAATCTAACTCTAGAGTAAACAACTATGTAATTAATTATTCACTTTTGAAGAATGTACATTTTCATATACACACTTACATTACAAATGATTCCTTTCATGCAATTTCTAGTGTATTTGTCTGGTTGTCTCCCCACCCCCTTTCCTGTTTGTTACAGTACATTAGGAATTATCAGGCCACAGTCCATCCATCCAGTAATTGTGGTCTAGATCCTTCTCCTGAACACACAGTGGGGAAAAGTGCGCATCATTGTACACTGAGCTAGTGAGACAACTGGGTTTGGCCCAACTGTAAGTTTTGAAATAGTAACAAGGGGAGGAAAAAAAACCTAATTATCTGGAGAGGTAACCTATCTGAAATCACTGTTTTTACTTGGTCTCTCAGCTATAACGTTATTTCCTACATAAGAAACTCAGAAATAAAGAACAAATTCCAAATCCAAACTTTTCCAGAATATAAATTTTAGAATCCTACACCCTATTAGGTAGCCTTGATTTAAAAATATTTTTTCTTTCTCAGATGAGACTGTCATAGAACCAATATCTGAGGAAACAAGCCTAGAACTGTAAGTGGAGGGTGTGAACATCTATAAAACATTCAAGTCAGCCAGATTGATCCTGAGTATCAAAGGGTTGATGATGTCCTCTCCTGAACACCCTCACATCCCAATGAAACATGAAATCTAACATAGGCCTACACACCAGCAAAGCCAGGCTAATGACCTATATTTGCGAGTATTCCAAGCTTTAGGTGAATTGCAAGCATGGTTATTATTCAAATCCTTGTATAACATAATATTTGATCCTCAAATTACTAGAAGTTTATAATATTCTCTTTTTTATGTGGGTTATGGTTTGTTTCATCAATAACACTATATTTTATTCCCTTCTGAACAGTTCTAAGAAAACCGTAGGCCCTTTGTTAGCTTTTTTTTTTTAGTTCAATTTCCAGGTTTGAAACAGAATGAAGTAAATAGTGAGGTGTTGAGTTCTAATATTTCAATAGGCAGTCATCGGTTATGGTACAGCAGTTATCCAAGGGTAGGATATAAACAAGCAAATATAATGCATTGTCATTTTCTCTACAACCTTACTGTAATAATTAGCAGACATGGCTCATTTTTAAGTATACATTACAGGATGGCATCACCCAGATAAAGAGTTTTGAATTCCTAAACTGCAATATTAGTTGTCATGTAGTTTGGGGAGTAAAGAATGGATCCATTGATGAAAATGTATAGAAACTTAGATTTCTATCCCAAATTGTTATAGACCATATTAACATAATCAGTTGAGGAAAACCAATAACCAGAAAGTTTTTAGAATTATTTCAGAAAAAATTGTCCCAAATTGTTATAGACCATATTAACATAATCAGTTGGGGAAAACCAATAACCAGAAAGTTTCGTCCTTTTTAGAATTATTTCAGAAAAAAATCCTAAGTGATGTGGATTCAGAACAATAGTTATTTGAGTAACAATCTGGTAGATTCACACAGCTCAAAGTTTATGCATTTTTTCTAATAAGGCTTCCTTGTACAAGATGTTGCCTTTCACTCTCCCAAACTAGACTGAAAGAAAGGAGGAATAGCGGGGGAGCTAAGTGATGTGGATTCAGAACAATAGTTATTTGAGTAACAATCTGGTAGATTCACACAGCTCAAAGTTTATGCATTTTTTTCTAATAAGGCTTCCTTGTACAAGAGAGCCTTTCACTCTCCCAAACTAGACTGAAAGAAAGGAGAAATAGCAGGGGGACACAAAGTTGACTCATTTATAAATCAGGCTTTAAAACATCTCCTCTGATTTGAGTAAACTTGCTCATCTCTATCATGATGGTTGTTACCTAACCTGGTGAATCTTCATTACAAAGTTACCTTGGTTTAGGCATCAGAAAGAGACAGAGTTTAAAGGATAAACCACATTCTGCAAATCATTTTTTAAAAAGGTGGTTTCTGCCCTAGCCAGTTTGGCTCAGTGTATAGAGCATCAGCCTGTGGACCAAAGGTCCCGGGTCTGGTCAAGGGCATGTACGTAGGTTGCAGGCTCCTCCCTGGCCCGGACCTTGGTCAGGGCTCATGCAGGAGGCAACCAATCGATGTGTCTTTCTCACATGGATGTTATGTTCCTCTCTGTTTTTGCCTCTCTCTTCCACTCTCTCTAAAAATCAATGGAAAAATATCCTCGGGTGAAAATTTAAAATAAATAAGAAAATTAAAAGGTGGTTTCCTTCAGAAAAGTAACACTGATGTGTTTTTCTTCTTGCAAAAAGATGGGAAAAGAGAATCCATTTCAACAGGAAAAGCCCTGCACTGAGGTCTGGTTTAAAATACAATTGAAAATATTCTCAAGATACCCAGCACAAGACCATTTTATTAGTAGACCAGACGCAAAGAATGACACACTTATTACACTCCTGCTAACATCTTATTTTAAAATTTGTTTGAGTGGGGGTTTTTTTTCCTTCCCACGGAATAATGTGTAGTACTTAAAGTCAGCAAGTCTCTGATTAGTATGAAAATGTTACTCTGTGATTAAATTAAGAGTTATTATGCCTTCTGTGCACATAGCAGGGTAAAACCTGAAGGATGCTTAAGAGGTTTCCTTTGTAGGACATGCACTTCATCTCCATGTTGAGTAGGAAAGGGATGCTAAGAACAGTGGACCTTTCAAACTGGCAAGGGAAGTTTGCTTACTAGGGAAACTGGCAGATCACAAATCATTCAGAAAAAAAAATTGGAATATCCAACAATAACAGCTATGAGTCTCAGGATCTGCGTGGCAAGGACATTATTCAACCCCATTCTTTAGCCATCGTATTGAATAAACTAAATACAACAAGTCAGTTGCTGGCCCAAGGTTACTAGCCATTGGCTTAGCCACTCCTACTGCCATATTATTTATTTTTGCTGCCCTTCTGAAATCATTTAGGAACCAATATATCCATTGAAAGTCTATTCAATCTGATGGACTGTCCTTTAGGCATTTACTGATAACCTTTAAAATACCCACAGATCGCCTACTTAAGAGCAAGCCACTAGGTTAGAAAGAGATCGTACACATTTCCCCCTGGGACAATTTAGTCATTTTTCTCTATCACACTTTCATGGCACCATATACCTCTCCTTTTAGCTCATTTAATAGTTATACTTTTACATGTATTTGTATAGTTCTTCCACAATTGCATAGCACACATATATAATCACAAATGCATAGCACAATATCTGACACATTACAGATACTTTTTAAGTGTATACTACAGGATGGCATCACCCTGATGAAGAGTTTTGAATTCCTGAACTTGCAATATTAGTTGCCATGTAGTTTGGTGCATTATGGGTAAGCAATACTCTCAATAAATAAATGAATTTGGATAAACAAGTA
This sequence comes from Myotis brandtii, assembly GCF_000412655.1. Lineage (NCBI taxonomy): Eukaryota > Metazoa > Chordata > Mammalia > Chiroptera > Vespertilionidae > Myotis > Myotis brandtii. The sequence goes on along the minus strand of NW_005353916.1, from coordinate 1,022,061 downwards.
CTATTTTTAGCACAAAAATCTCTTCTAGCAAACTTTTAAGACATAGAAAATTTGAGGATATTCACTTTATCAAAAATAGAATAAAATTTCACCAGCCCAGAAAATATTTGGTATCCCTGCATATCTGAGGCTATTTTTCTTTGCATTGTCCTTAACCTAAAAGTTTGCTAAGCAAATTGATTATGTGAGCAAGTTTCCAGGAAATGTAAACAATATTTCAGAGAATGTTCAACTCACTAAGGTCAAAATCTTTTTAAGTTACTTGGAAGTCATCAAATTGAATCTAAATACTCTGCTATTCATTGCATTTTAATCTAATTCATAAATCTGTAGGTTATTTCCAGATGATCCTTCCATTGCAGTTGCCTCTAGTCATTTTGTGGGGCTAAGCTGCATTTCAAGAAGCTCCTTTCCCTGAATTCAGATGGCCTTTTGTCCAGTTGATCTGAATTAGGGAAGTTTGAGTGCATATTTATTGAGGTATGTGAAAATAACTCTCAAAGGAGGAGGGAAAAGAACGAATAATCATGGTCAGCTGATAGATATAATCTGGGTCAAATGAATTCAAGTCCTACATTTTAAGCCCGCTGTGAAAGATTACATTAAAAATGAACCTAGACCCAGGGTGGTCCAATCAAGAAATTATTCTAAAGATTAGAGCTGTAGTATTCAAAATGCAGTCCTTCCTCTGGAAGTTTTATAGAAATTTCTGGTGCTACCCCAGATATCCTGACTCAGAAGTTCTGTGGTAGGCTTAGGAATTTGTGTTTGAACAGCGTTTGTGTGCTGGAGTTTAAAATCTGCTGGACTAAAGCATTGGTCTCCAAAGTGGCCTATCCTCATCAGAGGGATATGTACAAACAAACACAACAAAAAAAAGAAGAGAATATATTATTTATGTTATTTAGTTTCTAGATTTAATTTTTATAAATGTTTTACAGTATTTTATAGAGAATGCATGTAGATAACACAAAAATCAGCGCACAGTATCAGATGCTAAGTGTTTTTATTTATGGAATAGGCAATCAAAAAAGTTGGAAGAACCTAGATCCCGACAATAAGAAGTAGCTAGTAAATCTTTCTGAATAAAATCCCCATGTCTGTGTAAAAAGACTTTAAATGGGTCCTGTTCCCAGCAAGAGAAAAATATAGGAAACGAAGAATTCAGCATGGATAATTAGAATTATAAAAAAACAACAACAATAATAAAACTGTGCAATAAATACACCTTAAGCAACTTCTTTGGTGCTAGAAAGCATGCTACTGAGGGAAGTAACTTATTAGCCTGAATGAAATCAGGGGCTTGAGAACAAATAAAGAATGAGGCACTTTGGTGGGATGGTGGGGGGTCGGGGGTGGGGAGAGAGAAATCAAACAATGGAAGCAAGCAAGGGTTTAGGTTCTGCCTGTCTGATGCCCTAAGAACAATTAGTTTGGGGAGGTGCAGGGACATCTGAACATCGAAAGTGGGTGGAGCAAGCCTGTAAGCATCATATTTAGCAGCTTGGGATACAGTCCCCATAACAAAGGATCCCATTCTTTGTAACTGAGTGAAATTGACTTCAGCTGTCCACATGCAACTAGAATCGGTTGATTTGAAGCCCAGGGAAAAATGTCTTGAGAGCCTACAGAACATGATCATCCCTTTGTGTTTTTATATTTTTTTTCTTGTCTGTCTTGTGTTGTACTGTGCCTTCGATTTAAGAAAAATAAATAAATAAAAAGGGGGACTGTAATTGAATTAAGAGCAGCAAGTCCCAAACTGCACAGTTCTTCACGTGAGACCAAAGAAGATTTGGTTTTCATCTTAGAGTAACCAGATGCCTCATTTTTAACAGATTCCCCTGACTCAACACACACATACCCTCACCCAGTCTTTTTTTTTTAAATCCCATGCAACAGAATTAAGGGGAAGGGAGTTGGTAGAAACAACAAATGTTTCCCCTTTTGCAAGTGTCAGTACAGAAATAGTCCCTTCCCCAGTTTAAATGTAAGTTTGCTTGCACTGACCTGTGGGGGAGAGAGCAGAGAAGTCAAAATGCTGAAAATGAGCACAGCAAGCCTAAATTCAGTAAAATTTGCATAGATTCAGGCATATATCAATTTCCATTATTTTGTAAAGCTGAAAAAATGTTTTGCCAATTATTGGAATGTTGAGAAATATATGAACATTTTATATTAGATGATTTCACTCACTTTTGTTTTCTGTTGTTTTGGGGTTTTTTTGGTCATTGTTGATGATGGCACTAATTACAGGGGCCTTGCCTTTATAGTGTAAGATTATTGGATAATTGTTTACTACAGAGACCTTAGTTCTTGGGAATGTTTACCCAAATGCAGTATTACAGTGATTATTCTATCTTTTGTAGGCCAATGTGCTCATTTCAAGATTATATAATAGTTTAAAAGAAAAGAAAAATTCTTGAATAGCAAGGTGTCCCTCACTTTAAATTATTTATTTAACCACGTTGTCAACCAGTTCATCTTAAAAGTTCCAAACAGCCAAGGCAATAAACACAACTCTCCAGAAGTAAGAGGTTTCTGTAAATTTCCAAGAATGATAGACAAAAAAAAAAAAGAAACAGTGATGTGTGCCTGCAGCTCTACAGAAACCCAAGCAGACGATACAAAATGCATTCCCACCCTTTCTTTGTACTCTAAAAGTTCTCCCAGTAAACATGCTGCCAGCCAGGGGCCACAGGTTCCTTTATTAGCAACTGCAGAAAACTTATGTTCAAGGCACAGCTGATCACTGTTGGCCATGCATGGTATCGGAATCTATGTTTCATGGATGTGAAATCAGATGAAATATATTTATGAGGTTTTTGACCCAAATATCTCCTTCTAAGTGTTGTCAAGGCATTATGTGTTTGGTGTTTTTTTGTTTTGTTTTGTGTGTGTTTTTCCCCATATTTGCTTAAATAAATAAACTTGATTCTGAACATGCTATATTTGTACTCTGTCAAAACAGCACACGTGGATCTTAGCTCTGTGTGTACGTGTGTGTATTGCTTTCCATATCTAGGTTCTTTCGTTAGTTTTTTGTGATCAAGCGTATGCAACTTGAAATGGAACAGAGTAGCAGTTGCCATTATACAGTGAATTTCATCTGACATACCAAAATTCACCTCCAAGATTCACAGATAAGCATGAATAATACAAGCTACTTTCAGTGATTATGCACTTTAAAAGAATGTTCTGATATTAAATCCCTTTGCCAAAAGCGATCACTAAGATTCAAAACCTCAAGATTGTTTTTATCTGACTTCTGCACAAAAGCTTTAATAGTAGCTTCAAAAATTCCAATAGTAGCTTTAGCCCTGTTGCCTTTGTGGTTTTGCCCCTACGATCTATTCAGTATTATCTTTCAGGTGTATCCAATGGGATGCCTGTGGTCTATTCTTTTAGGGGAATTACATTTTTGTAGCCTCATAGGCATTTTTCCACGAGACTAGATAGTAAATTTACATATGGTGGTAAAATATTTAGTTTGCAATACATCATGTTCATGTATTATAGCTGAATGCTTAGAACTGCTTTAAACTCAATGTTAATTTGCCAAATCGCATAACCCTTAGCTCTTAAGTATTATTAGTCTGCTTACAACATTAATGCAACATTTGGGCAAGATAGTTGGTATATGTCTTTAATAAACTGTGACAGAACAAAATTTCCACAAGTCAAGTATAGGCAGAAGATTGCAATCCTCAATTTAAATAAAAACACACACGCAAGTCTGTTATATAAAGATAGATAAAATGATAGACAAAATTATGTTTGGCCAATTATTGGAATGTTGAGAAATATATGAACATTGTTATATAAAGAACGTAAAGTTGAGCAAAGGCTGAATCATAGATTAACACTCTGCTCATGCCAACTGTTATCAGCACCGAAGAGGCTTTGGGTAAACCACTTCCTCTCTTCTCTGTCCTCATAGGACAGAATAATTAATTACTTGCTTACTTTCCACTTCACGTTGTGATGTATAAATCTGGCCTACTAGTGTCATGTCTTGTGAATATGAATGTAGCTCAAAAGTTAACAGGGAAACCAACATCAGCCCTTCTTTCTATTCTGAGATGTACCTGGACCTACCTCCTACAGCTTCACCGTGACCCTGACTTCCTGAACACCACTCAAGCAAATTTGAAAGATATTTTTAGGTAACTAATATAGGCTTATTTTCCGAAAGATTAAACAATACACATACATGTAAATAAGCAAGTAGAACATGAACTGCTTCAATAAGCAATAAAGAATGTAATATTCCTTTTTTTAAATTGATTGTGGTGGCAATGGTGCACACAGTACATGGCACTGGGACAGCTCTTGTGGTGAAACAGCAATCAATCAGGGCAGAGACATTGTAGCATCTCTCACATTAAGTGTTCAAGACTGTGATGGTGGTTGAACAGCCACCAATCATCCCATGGATCAGGAGGCTCGCTCTGTGTCTGAGCTGGCAGAGAAAAAGGTATGATAGCTCATGGGGGATTGGTTTCATCTGGAAAAAGGCTTGGAGATATAGGGTGTCCCCAAAACATGTATACACACTCTTTGAATAAAGGCAGTGTTTATTAAAATACATTCCATTTTCACAACTCAGCTATTAGCTGTTATAGTGTGTATACATGTTGTTGGGACACCCTGTAGTTTCCCAGTTGGCAGAATTTCTTGCATTGATCTGGAATGCATAAAAGATACATTGGTTTACATCATGTCCACTTTTGCTTCTAGTATTTTGAATTTTGACTCTGTGTATTTGGCTAGGTTATCAATTGCATTTAAGACAGAATCAGGCTCTTCCATTAGTTTATCTCTGATCTTTTCCTTATCAGTCAACAGATTGCTGGTCTCTTCACTTGATTCACTATTTAATAGCATTAAATAAAATTAAAAAAAAAACACCCATGGTCTTAAATCATTTCTTTCTCTCACAAGAATATTATATGGGACATTTTTCAGGTCGGCCTGCTTCTGGGAACTAAGACTATAGTTGTGGGAGCAGTCATTCTCATAAGCTGGGGAATAAGTAGCATGGGAGGTTAGGGTCTAAGGCAGGGAGAATATGTGGTCTCTGTTTGGGTCCAAATAGGAAGAGTCCTGGGAAGTGTAGCTCTCAACAGATACAGTGGCCTCAGCACTGAAGAAAATTGCTCTTTTCAATGATTACCATAAAGCAGGAGAAAAACTGAATTATCCACAAGCCTCCATCCCCTCCAACATCAAATAATGACAATGATAGCTAAAGGAGAGGTGGCATATAGGTTGATAGACAAATTGGTATGTAAGTCAAATAGCTGCCACCTGTGTATCCCCAAGTCCTCTACCTTTAGGGGGTCACCGTTTTCTTTACTCTTCAAATTGCAAGGTTTGCATTTCCATCACATATACTATAAAGAAATCCCAAGAATTTTAGAAGAATGTAGTTCTCTCTGTCATCTACTCTTTTTTTTTTTAATTTGGCCCTTTGTCTTGGTGTGTCCAATTTCTGTCATGTGCCATTTCATCTCATTTATCTGTTTAAAATGACACAAAAATTAGGCGTTTACAGGAAGCTTGGTGTAAAAAGATTTGAATTAAAGTACAGCTCAATATAGGAAGCAGACTAATGTTAATATTATCACTGATCTAAATACTTACCCACTGATCTGTACCATGTTTTGTTCTAACACTGACAGTGAACAGGTAATACTGAGATAGGTCTTGAGTTAACAGAGATTTGGTAATACAGAATTTAAGCAGAAATGTTCCAGGTACAAGAGGCCACAGCATGGCAGAAGACCCAACGACAGCAGTGTTTGTAGGCAGCAAGGGTACAGGTGAGGCTGGAATATCAGCAAAGAAAGCACATACGAAACTATGTGTGCCATGCCAAGTATTTGGAATGAAAGGCACTGCCACTGGAATCTAGCTAAAAGTAAGATGACTCAAGGAAGCCATTGTTATACCCTGGCAAGAAAGACTGAAACCCTAAACTAGGGCTCCAACAACAGGGGTGTGGAGAACAGCTTGAGAGGTATTTGAGGGGATGAATTGACAGGCCCTAATCCTGTCCTAAAGAAATATGAAGCATTATAAAACATTGTGTTGTTTGAAATTTAGGCTCAGTGTCTTCAAAAATAGCTAGCAATTTTCAAGTTCCTTGTATAAGACAGATTTTTGCATTTAAAAACATTTATTTAGAAAAGTGATTGAGAAAGTAAACTCATCTTCCTTAGATGTCTGTTGATATGATGAAGTTTGAGAGAATCAAAATAATTCCTTCTGGCTTTTCTTTTCTTTCTTTTTTTTTTTGTAGTCTGCATCTTTTAAACTGAATCCAGATCTAACAATTTCAGGCTTATGTAAGAGGAAAAGCATAAAAGCATTTTGCCAAAGCCACCCAAACTATACATCTTTTGGGAAATCTACCACTAAAACAGGCAGGAGAGAAAATCAGAGAGCAATGCTTTTAAGAAGATGAGAGACAAGAAGCAGATCAAACATTTTGGGTTGAGGTTAGTGCTGTCAGCTCCTTCAAATACTTGACTAGCATTAGGAAGATCTGTAGTACAGACTGGAAGGCGGAACCAGGTTCTAAATTTGGAACCCTAGCAGGAAATTATTATAGTTCTGTGATTAATTTATGCAAAAGTGGAATCATACCAACTCGTAGAATGGACTGGGAACTGAGTCCCTTTATAAGCCTTTGGAGTTTCTAACATTAGTTTGCAGGTTATCCGAACCCGTCCTCTCATGAGTTTATGGATCAAAGTCAGGCATCACCTTTACATAGACTTTGCCCAGGAATTGCTTTTTTTTCCAGCTGGTATGTGGTTTCCTGCCCTTTATTTAATGTTTCCAAATGAATGAGACATAATTTCCTGAGCTCCAATGTGAACAAATTGACACTGCATTAACGAGTCCTATCAACTCTAGCTAGGGGCCTTAAAACATTTATAATCTTGATCTTGGCCCTCATTGTATTAAATTAGCATCTGTGATTGGCAACCTGAGATCACTGTTGCATTTTGGCTGTTCTTTGCATCCCAGTGTAAATCTATCATTAGAGCTCACGGATTTCAGGCCTTTGATGCAGGGACAAGAACACACAAAAGCTTCTAACAACTACTGGAAAAGTGAAACGGTGGCTCCCAGCCATGGTTCTTTTGCGTTTCTGCCACGGTAATGTGTTCCACATTGATCTTGCAGTTCTTACGCTCGGAGCGTTTATGTGCAGCACTCCAGAAAGAACATCTCGCTACTCAACTCTTAGTTATCAGAGTTTTATACTGTATGCAAGTATTCTGAGGAAAATCTTCTATATTTATGTAGCACACAAACATCGTAAGGAGTCGTTCAGATATTTTTCTTTCATAAACCTCTTACGTGTTATGTTCACTCTATGTGTTTTTCCATTTACCATCACAGGGATATTCTTTGAGCCCATTAAAGAAGTTTTAGTGTCTGGTCTCTTGAAAAACATGCAACTAGAGTTTCACTGAAAAGGAACATTATAATTAGATTGCCATATAAGCTTAGCTAAACCACCCAATACCCTTTTGAAACAAGACAGCATTGTTGTTATAATAATATTTTTATGGATCCATAAATAAAGGTAGATGGGCTACACTGCACATGCTACCACTCATCTGGTATTTTCCCAGACAGTCTGGAGTCCAATGTCCTGGTCTGGTGCCTGAGACTTGGGGAAAGTCTGGAGTGGCCATGGTGGTAGTGGCCATGTTCAAAACCTCTTTCTTCTTTTTTCCTTCACTTTCATTCTTCTCTCCTCCCATCTCCTGCCAGATTTTTGAATGTTCCATTTAGCTTGGGAAACTAGATAGTGAGGGTACCACTAAAGTTATTCAAATAATTCCTATTTTTTTCCCATCACTAATTTGGAAAGCTTTCTGCAACACCTTAGCACTGCTGTTCAGATGTCAAATGCATGCATGGAATAGTTCCTGTGTTTGTACCTGCTGAAGAATCTCTAATTCCTCAAAACCTTGAAATTCTGTGTCTCAACAATTCAATTTACAAAGTAAAGCTAATAAACACCAACTCTGAGACAGACCCTGTGGTAAGTAGGTGCTGAAGAGATATAATAAACAAGATATAATTCCTCATCTTGACTTTCTCAACAAACACATATACTGTCTGTACGATGGTCTTTCAGATTTGTGGGATGGAAAAAGAAAAGGGACAAGTTAGTATCTCAACATCCCACAGCTTAACATCCCAGCTTTAACTTCAAGGAAGAGTCAGCATTGTTTATGTTAGAATAAAAGGTAGAAAAACAGAAGTGGAAAAGGCAGACGGAAATCCTGAATTATCTGCATGAAAAGAAGTAGAGAGGACTTTGAAGAGAAATAGCTTTCACACCATGAGAAAGAAGGAGAGGGAAGAGAAAAAGATGGATGTGGGAGAGGCAGAGATGAACAAGAACAGCTTTGGGACACTTTGGGGATAGAGTGTGTCACCCTAATAGAGACTGAAAAATAATAAGGATTTTTTAAATCTGGTGCTTCACATCATTCAATATAATCCTTCATCTGGAAAGTTGAAGGGGTCACAGGAAAAAATTAAACTGTTTGCAATGATAGGATTTTATTTTTCTGAATGCAATGCTGTGCTCATGGAGGGGCCAATTATATGGGATTTGTCCCCGATTCTTCATTGCCTTTGAATTGTTGGCTAGTTATTTTGAGTGGATCTGTTTATTTTTTCTAAGTAAATGTTAAATCGCTCAATAGTTAAAATTATTTTCTAACTTCTGACACAGTGCCAGGCACGTTTTGGTTATCCATAATGTCCTGCACACCATTACTTCTCAATTTTTTTTATTTTTTATTTTTGGTGGTTCTTTCTCACTTTTCCTTTGAGAATGATTCTTTGACCCACTCAGTGTTGTACTGGTGGGAATATAAATGAACACGCCTTATCACACTGTTTCTTTCTACCACCACAACCAAGGCAGGACCAAGATGCCCTTTACAACCTATAACTGCCTTTCACAAGGAGCTGAGAACTATCCCCAGTCAAGATAGTGCCATCAGTCTGTCTGTCTGTCTGTCTGTCTGTCTGTCTCTCTCTCTCTCTCTCTCTCCTTTTTCTGTGGAAAGGCAGGAAACTAACTTTAGTGGGAGCCTTGGTCCAAGTTGTAAAATCACCTCCTGTCATGAAGATCTGAGTAAGTTTACTTTTTTTTTGGGGGGGGGGGGTAAGTTAATTATAAGCACAGATGGCTCAGGATCTCCTCCTCATTCCATCTCTTTAAAAACCCTTCTCTCCTTTTTCTGTGGAAAGGCAGGAAACTAACTTTAGTGGGAGCCTTGGTCCAAGTTGTAAAATCACCTCCTGTCATAAAGATCTGAGAAAGTTTACTTTTTTGGGGGGAGGGGTGGTAAGTTAATTATCAGCACAGATGGCTCAGGATCTCCTCCTCACTCCATCTCTTTAAAAACCTTACTCCCTTTGTTTCGGCAGAGTTGGGTTCTGACTAAGTTCTGGCCTCTCTCCCCTTTTGCAATAGCCTTGACTAAAGCCTTCCTTAACAGTTTTAATTTTGTCCATTGCAATTTTTACTGTGAGACCAGGCTCTTCAAACACTTTGTTTCCTTTGGGAATTTGAATCCTGAATGAAGTAGTGCAAAGACACAAATCATGGAGAAATGAGATACCCCAATGGTAGCAACCTGAAGACAAACCCTTTCGGTTCTTTCTCCTTAGATCTCTGGACTTGCCCTCATGTACTCTTTTTACCCATGTGAGTTGCCCTATAAGCTTCATTTATTTAAATTAAATGTATTGGTGTGACATTGGTGCACCATATCCTTTCAATGAGTTTCTTTCTTTCTTCCCAGAAATTGTTTAGGTGGGCTATCCATATTAAACCTCATAAAACCCTTATTAGATAAGGAGTATGAGCCTAATATTAAAAATGAAGAAATTTGGGAGTTTTAGGAGTTTATTACTTTTATAAAGGTTTTTAGTAATAGCAGAATTATATAAATACATACTCTTTCCAGAAATAATCATTGAATTAAAACTCATAAATATAGACCACCTCAGATTGTAAGAACAAGTTCATCTCAAGTAAAAAGTTTTGCTTTCTTTTGTTTAATATATGTCTTCCCTCTCTTCTTCCCACCCTCCTTCATAATGGTTCTTATGAAAGGATGCTATTTGTCAGTATACCTCTTCGTCCATCAATGGGTCACCTTTCCCCCCTCAAAGTTCTAATATAAACAGGAATGTTTGAGGGAGAGGAAAAGGGAAAGGAAGGTATTCAGCTCTAATGATTCATGTGCTGGTCAATATCAATTTTTGTTTATATTTTGGGGGGGAAAGTTATAACTCAATTCTATACTAGTCCCTGGTTTCTACAAGTTCATCTCTTTCCAAACTCATCTTTGTCACTGTCTAATCAAAAACCTTCAGTGTCTTCTTTTGAAACTTTCTTGTCTGGCTTTCAAGTCCTTTTCTGACACAGTTCCATATTCCATGTTAAACAGTACTATGACTTTAACAGACATGGCCTCTATTATGTCAGCTAGCTCTCTTCCTTTCCTTCACCTGCCTTCCCCCATATACAATGTTCAGTCTCTCACCTACTACTTTTCATTTTTGCTAATTCTGTTCCTTTTATTTGAAAGTCCATTTCAATACTCTCTATGTTGCATTAAGGTTCCCAACAATTAGATCATTCTTTACACATCTATCTCTTTCTTGAACTTTAATTGCATCCCTGGTCAGCAAAATTTATTCATCAATTTTTCTCTAATTGGTGCAAGTTCATTAATCTTGTCTCTTCCAGAATTCTGCCATAATGTGGTATCTGCATAGTGAACTGATGAACAAAAAGACAGATAAGCAGCCCTTAATCAATGATTTTTTTAGACAAGACTAGATAATGAGCTACACAGAAATTATTAAATGGATGAATTTTATCCTTTCACTTAAAAAGGATAAAGGATAGCTTTAAAAAATGCTATAACTCACAATATGCTTTTGAGTAGGTTTTTGTTTTTTTCAGGTTCAATAGAATGGCAAACTAAACAAGATAATTCTCTTTCAGGGATTAAAGACTCCTGAATTCTCCGATGATTATATCATCTTCATGACAACCGTAGGTGGTAGTGATTATTAACTCAAATTGCCATCCAGATAAGCGAGGAAGCTAAGGAACTCACCCAAGATCAAATAGCTGATATATATAGTTGGGAACTAATGCAAGTCTGTTACTTAATACTTCCATATTCTTGCTTCTACCTGTGGCAGGCAGAATATTGCCCCTCCAAAGATGCCTATGCCCTCATTTCCAGTCCATGGAATATGTTATCCTACATGACAAAGCAAAATTAAGATAGCAGATGAAATTAAATTCACTAATCCACTAAATTTAAAGTAGGAGGATTACCTTAGATTATCAAGGCAGGCCCAATCTAATCACAAGGTTCCTTAAATGTGGAAAAGACAGAGTCAGTGTCAAAGAGATACAATCTGAGAAAGATTCTCCTGGCCATTTTTGGTTGTAAAGATGGAAGGGGGCCATGGGGAAATGAATGTGGGCAGCTTCTAGAAGCTAGAAAAAGCAGGGATTTTCCTCTGGAGTCTAGAGTCTTTAGAAATCACACAGCCTTGCAAAACCTTGATTTTTACCCCCAATAAGACTCGTTTTGGACTTCTGATGTCCAGAAATGTTTAATAATAAATTTTTGGTGTTTTAAGCTATGAAATTTGTGATTATCAGTTAAAGCAGCAATAGGATATACTACCTAAAGATTTAAAATATTAGTAGGGGACTTTAATACACCACTGACATCACTGGATAAGTCCTCTAGACAAACAATCAGCAAAGAAATAGCAATCCTAAATGACTCACTAGATCAGATGGACTAAATAGACATCTTCAGAACACTTCACCCCAAAGCCAGGGAATATACATTCCACTCAAGTGCTCATGGGACAGATTCAAAAATAGACCACATATTGGGTTACAAACAAAGTCTCCCCAAATTCAAGAAGATTGAA
>NW_005353916.1:1008612-1009289 GCF_000412655.1 Myotis brandtii | reverse complement strand
AGAAAACGAGTTGTAGCATTGGACAAATTTAGGTCCCGGACACCACCACCTACCAACTAGAACATTGGATAAGGCGCTAAAAGTGTTTAATTTTATTTCCTGGGAATAAGAATCTTTACCCCATAGAACTTTTAGAAGTTGTAAGTACAATTAAAACTTTATGCATACAGCATTTGTCACTGTGCCTAGTATATATCAAGTATTCTATATACATTGCTATTATACCTGTTTTGTCATTATTTGCCTTCCACAATAGGTCTTAGAAACAAAAGACACATATATAATTCTGCCATGATATTTACCTTGCTGATTTGTAGCTTATCTACACACCTTCCAATTGGTTTTCAATGAGTCTTACTAGTTTGTTTTTTCTTTAAATCTAAGTAGCATGATCATTCCATTTACTGAAAAGAGTATCGACCAGCACAGGGGATGGGGGGGTTGGGAGGGGGATACACCTCCTTACAGGCCTCTGGAAAGCTGTTTCTAGTCATTTCAAACAAAGATTCTTCATGGCAACACCTAACCTTGCCTTAGGTTAAGACAGGACATTCACAAATACAGGTAGAGAGCACCAGTTTTGCAATAAACCCAATAATATAGAATATAACTTCAACAGTCAGGCTGTTTTCTATAGTTAAGAAGAAAAGCTGTTGCCCTACCAGTGGTCGGCAAAC